>NW_014577104.1:508769-509029 GCF_000485595.1 Priapulus caudatus | reverse complement strand
ACGCAGTGGAAAATGTCTGTGCATATATAATATATGCACAGACATTTTCCACTGCGTCCATAGCATTCTCTGGGACCACGTTGAGTTTAAATTATTCTTGGTTGTAAATTGCCATCGATTTGCATGCATTCAAATGCTGCGCCGGCGATTGACAATTGAAATGAAGTTAGTTATTCCTATGCTGCTGCTACACGCTAGATTTGCATGCGATCCCCCCAACTTCTTCACACAAACAGGAATTCTGTGAGCGCTGTTTGTTA
>NW_014577104.1:506507-508681 GCF_000485595.1 Priapulus caudatus | reverse complement strand
TATCACGCTACCATCGGGATAACAGGCTATCGCAGGATACTAGGATAGTAAGGGATAGCAGGCTAGGATCGGGATAACAGCTAGGCTATCGCAGGATACTAGGATAGTAAGGGATATCACGCTACCATCGGGATAAGAGGCTATCGCAGGATACTAGGATAGTAAGGGATAGCAGGCTAGGATCGGGATAACAGGCTATCGCAGGATACTAGGATAGTAAGGGATAGCAGGCTAGGATCGGGATAACAGGCTATCGCAGGATACTAGGATAGTAAGGGATATCACGCTACCATCGGGATAACAGGCTATCGCAGGATACTAGGATAGTAAGGGATAGCAGGCTACCATCGGGATAACAGGCTATCGCAGGATACTAGGATAGTAAGGGATATCACGCTACCATCGGGATAACAGGCTATCGCAGGATACTAGGATAGTAAGGAATATCACGCTATCATCGGGATAACAGGCTATAAGGCTAGTGTATGATCTGTCCATTAGCATCCGCTGTGCGCGAGGGTAAAGCATGGTAACGCTAGCGGGCATCCCCCCCCCCGCCGCCGCCGCTGCTGCTGCTGCTGCTACTGCTGCGGTCTCGCTCGTGGGTGCGCACGATTAACACGGCAAGAGAGTCCGTGGAAAAAGTGACGAAGCATCTTAATTAGACGAGAAACGAATAGCAGAGTTGCCTTGACACTTATCAAAAACAGGTTCATCCCATAAATTGCATATTAAGTATTAGGTATATAATTCCTACGGGGTACATTAACTCGACGCGTATACTGCACACTGGAGAATTGTACGGGGGTACGTCAACATAAATGTTATCATATATCAACGACTACACGCCACCACCGATGCCATCACATCACCGCCATCGTCATCAGCATCGCCATCCTCATCACCATGATCACTGACAATGCCATTTTATCGCCATCGTCACTGCTGTAAACAATACTATCATTGCATTCAGCACCATCACCACCTGCAGCAGTAGCAACAACAACAACAACAACAACAACAACAACAACAACAACAAAAACAACAACATCAACAACAAAATCAACAACAGCAACAACAAAAACAACAACAGCAACAGCAGTAGCAGGAGCAGCAACACCAGTAGCAGCAGGAGCAGCAACATCAGCAGCAGCAGCAGCAGCAACCGTGCTGAGTCCCACCGCGCAGAGGTTCACTGGGGGGGGGGAGGGGGCATACTCAGTGAGCGTGTATGTCAAGGGTTTACTTAGCACACAACCATGAATCAGTTTAAAGGTCAACTACAGAATATTCAATATTTACCAGTGAAGCCGGCAGTAAGAGCCACTATAGTTTAGCAAACACGCAACGTGCTGCAAAATCGATCAACAGATGATTAAAATTGAAAAAAAAACGAATTAAACAGAATTTTTTTTTTAATAGAAACCGATTTACGTGAGAACAAAAACGCCAAAGGAAAATCCCTTCGAATGCTAACATAAGCCAATTCGCATGTTTTAATGGAAGGCATTCGAGAATTAATGAAAGACATTTGTGAACACAGCTAAATAAGGAAAGTGTACCACAAGTAGCAGGCGATTATAGTGAAAAACAATCCTCGCTTTGAAAAGACTTAGAGCTTATAAAAGCGGCATGACATCATATTTATATTACTACATTATCAGAGCAAATGCATGCGTTTAATAAGCTAGCAACAGATTTTTTGAACACAAAGTCCCCCCCCCCCACCCCACTGCCCACCATACACTTAACTTTCACTATAACATTTTCTAAATGATATATTCCCAAGAAACACATGCACACAACCTACGCGCATTGGCGTGATTGATTTGGACTAAAGCTAACTTTCACAGAATTCAGACTCAAACTGCCGTGTTCTGTGACTGCTGCTTTATCGATATATTTCCCCGAAAAGTCACACGTACGTACATGTACGGTGTGGCTCTAATGTGTTTATTCTTCTCAGTTGTATGGAGCGATGCGAAAAGTTGCCTTCCAAGCGAGTACCATTAGAGTGGTGCGTAGAAGGCATTGCGTATCTGTGGGTAATTCGACCGCCCACATACGTACACACAAACACGCACGCACGCACGCACGCACGCACGCACGCACGCGCGCACACACGCATACGCATTACGCACAGTGACATATATATATATATATATATATATATA
>NW_014577104.1:501610-504258 GCF_000485595.1 Priapulus caudatus | reverse complement strand
CCCCCCGCCTTCCTACGTGAGAGCCATCCACTTCAGCCAACAACTTCACCGTACAACAACATAACGTCGAGTTAGGCTTAGCGCTGCCGTGTCGACGTCAACTGACACATGCATGCGACATTACACGTGTGACGTGGGCCGCACTACCCATCCGAAAATAGCACCGCGCTACACGCACACGCCGTTTCTTTACTCGTGTACGCACTTACGCGCCTTTTCTTATCGCGCCTTTTCTTATCGCGCCTTTTCTTATCGCGCTGGATCGGCAGTGGCACGTGAGTTTTGGGCAGGCGCGTTGTGTACAGGGGACTAGCTCTAGAACTATAGCTCTTCGCTCCGCCACAGGCTATAGTTCTAGTCTTCTAGAGCTAACAGGGGACACGGCCGCATATGTAGCCAGCACCCATGCTACGTAGTCGGCACGGCTAATGAGGCGAGCGACTGCAGAACTAAGCCGATTGTTTCATGCTCTTTGCAAATGTATTATCATAATATCTGTGCATTTGCCTCACTGGACGGATTTTCATCCCTCGTTGTATGATGTAGGGGCGTACGTGTATGCGCGCGCGTGGGAGTTATGGCACATGACCGTGAGTGCACAAGCGCGCATGCGTGCACGTGAGTGTTGGAACCATAGAAATAATATAGATAACTACAGATATCTATCTATATTATTTCTATGGTTGGAACACATGACCGTGAGTGTATATGCGCGCGTGCGTGCGTGCGTGGGTGTAATAGCACACGACCGTGAATGTGTGTGCGCGCGTGCGTGTATGCGGGTGCGTGCGTACATGGATCTGATAGCACATGACCGTGAGTATCACTCACGCGTGTGTATAAATACGTGTGTGCGTGCGTGCGTGCGTGCGTGCGTGCGTGTTTCAGCACACGACCGCAAGTGTGCGTGCGGCAGCGTGGCCGGACGGAGATGTACTTGCGGGCCTGAAAACGATAAAGATAAGACGCCCGAGCGCGTGTGACAGCTAAAATATGCTCCGTATTTAGCCGCGAGTTGTTTAACAATGCCACCAATGTCATACGTGAGTGCTTTTAGCATGCTGCTAAAAGGATGACACGCTACCTTATGAATGGTGCGGATATCGAGCGCTACACGCAGATCAATGGCGTGCGCTATATGCTCGCCACCTACATACATGTACGCCCGCGTGCACGAAGACAATTGATTATTTCCGCACGATTTTTACTCGCGATGTGTGTATGGCGGGCGAGACGAATATATCTACGCGTTGTTGTTTCGTACGTGGGTATTAGTAACGACAGGGGGTCGACAGGATGTTACTTCAACACCGGCAATCATCGCGGGTATACACACACGCACGCACGCACACACGCGCACACGCACATGCACACACACACGCACGTACACGCATATGCACATGCACACACGCGCCCGCGCACACATACAATTACACATTTACATACGAGATGCAAGGTCGTATATGTATGCTCATCGCATGAAAGGCCTATAGGATTTTAGCTATTAGCTCTTGATTTCACTCACGTATATCGATAATTATTACGAAAAACATGCGTGCACATATACTGATACCGCACATGTATAATTAGGATTTCCGAAAGTGGAAAAGTACCTATATTATATCAAGTTAAGAAAAAATGCATGCATTATCTCATCGCAGCCACATACACGGATACAGGGCGGAAACAAAGCTGATAAGCACGATGTCTATTACTACATCTACGGAAATTACTAGCTTGCAAACCGCTAGAGTCGTCTATTGTTAGGTATACATGAATAATAATAATAGATCTATTATTATTCACTCCTGATTTAATAGCATAGTATACTCTTTGTCTATGAAGCAGGTCAACCTGTGGCATTTTGTTCAAATTACTACGTTAACATACCTGCGCGCATGCGTACACGCGTGCGTGTATGTGCGTGCGCGATCTGCCGATACCTATACCAACCCACTCCTAAACCACTGATGGGCGTAGCTATGAGTTTATGAAAACAAAAGATATTGGCTGTTTATATTGTTCAAAAATACGTTAAAACATACCGTAATATGTTATAGAGTTGCTAAAAAAAATTACCAGTTATGCGAGTTCTACTGATTATTCGCCCAGGCTATTTATCACTGCGTGTTTCGCGAAGTGTTGCCAACAGTAGCTGCTGCAGCGGTAGATCTAGATAACTGTACGTTCCGTACGATAAGAGTCGTACACAGTAGTAATGGATGGAGAATCGACAACACCAGAACATGCCTCCTATCTCACTGCCGCAGATTTTCGCCACCAAAATACCAGCAACTGTACAGTGCACGCACACATACGCAACACTGCACACAAGCACATACGCACATACTGCAACACAGCACGCACACACTCTGTCTCACAGTCACGCGGAATAGGAAACACGTATACTAACTCGTCTGACACGCACTACAAAGGCATTGCGCTTGGAAAAAGCATCACCGCGAGTTCTCTTAAAATAATTGATTTTTTGTGTCATTGTTGCTGTATTTACAAAGGGTACTACATGCAACTCGAATCTATAAGGCTAGAAAAACAGCCCGACTTACGCACGCCCGCACGCACGCACGCACGCGCGCATTCTCTCTCTCTCTCTCTCTCTCTCTCTCTCTCTCTCTCTCTCTCTCTCT
>NW_014577104.1:488912-499767 GCF_000485595.1 Priapulus caudatus | reverse complement strand
ACACACACACACACACACACACACACACACACACACACACACACACACACATGCATCTATGATCGTTTGTTCTGCTTGCATCTAATTCCTAAAGAACCACACGCGTTGCTCCAGCACCCAACATTGTAACAACGCGTTAACGTGTCTTATTACGGCACTACATTAGCAGTATATATCGTTTGATCATGAACTGCAAAGCTTTTTGTGATCAAGAACACGTAGCCTCCCCTGTCCCCATGCATGTCACCAAGCAGCAGTAGCCCCCCCCCCCGCCAGTCTACATGTAGCTCAGCTATCGCGAGAGGAAGTGTACAGAGTGTGCTGCATGCTGTCACCAGACACACGCACGCGCGCACGCAGGCGAGGTGTTACCGCACGCACACGTACGTCTGTGAAAGCCAGGCCGTGTAGCGAGAGCGCAAAGTCCACACGGCCGTGGTTGTGCTGCTGGCGGGGTAGCAGCTACTGTAGGTAGCAGTCACCGCACGATTTCCATCATCTATCATCTATCACGCGCACGCGCACGCGCACAGAGACACACACGCGCGCATTCGCACACGCACGCGCGCACGCACGCACGCACGCACGCACGCACGCACACACACACACACACACAAACACACACAACACACACGCGCGCGCACGCACACACAGGCAAACACACACGCACGCACGCACGCACGCACGTACACACACACCCGCGCGCACGCACACGCGCACGCACACGCACACACACGCACACACACGCACACGAACACGTACAAGAACACACAATGCAGGGAAGCTGTGCAAACTGCTGTGTACACTTACTGCTGGGGCTTCTCTGGTGAAGAAATACGAAGCATTATCAGTCATCATGCAGGCTGGATTTTGCACACACCCCACCAAACACGCGCGCGCACACACGCACACACACACACGCGCGCGCGCGCGCGCGCGCGCACACACACGCGGACGCACGAATGTATGAACGCAAAAAATACGCCCCGTCTCGCTATCTTTTATGCAAAGAGCAATGGCCGATATGAAAATAGGGTATATGCTCGCTCAACGGCCTATCTAAACTGCACAAGTCGTAGACAGGCACATAAATTATGATTACAGCGTTAAAATTGCAATGCATTATAACCACGTCAAACTGCGTCATCCTCTAAGCCGGGATATATAGCTAAGCAGAGGATTTTTTTCTCTTATTTTATATAGGGATTTTAGAACCCTAAAACTTTAACGAAAATAGTTAGTACTCCTCTATTAACCCGAAAACGATCCACCATTAATACTAGTCTGAGCCGGTTGGTAGTAGTGTGTTTATACGTTATATAGTGTTAATCGATCTATGCTTTGCATTTTCCGAGTAAAATAATATTCAATTTTATTAAATTGGGTTTTATTTATGCTAGCCTACCCGCCATTTTTCCTGTTTAATCTCAACGAGAAATGAAGAACTGAAAAATGTACAACTTAATTTTTATCGATGCGATGTCTCTATTGATTGCGCAACTGTGATCGATTTTCGCACGCTTCAAACTTGTCGCATGCAATTTTTAATAATTAAAACAATAAAGTATCGGATTATCTCTGCTTTAAACATGAGTTTCACTTCGGTTTTGCATTATTTATATGCGACATTAATTTTTACTGTTAAACAGTGGCTCGTTCGTCTCCTAAATGATTAAATATTGCACACTCTCAGTCCGAGACAAATCCTGATTATAGATTACAAGCATTAGTGTTACAAGAAATGCTGAGTAACACAAGCACTGGCGCCAACCGCCATTAAACCACACACGAATAGTTCCTAAAACCATCCTTTTATTTCCATTGAATATCAAACTAAAAACATTCCTATATATAGCATAATTAAATTCGATTTAACTAAAGATAATCCTGAAAGTTACGCTAGCGGAGTTTAATTTTTTTTTTAGATAACTATGATCACAGGCATGGCACTTGAACGAGGTTATACTGTACGTGTTCAAAGCATATACCAGCTTGCATGAAAAAGTACTTCCGTAAGCATGACAACGAGATGATTTGTGAAAAGATCAAACTACGCTATACTGCTATATATTTAGGATAATTTATTTACTCAGCCTTATCTTATTAGTGGCGTCTTAATTATAAAAATGCTAATTTGCTTTCACGCGTGTGGATAATATACGCATACCTCCATGATCACATTGTTTTGCAAATTGAGTTCATTGTTACACTATAAATTGGAATTTTATACAAGGTTAGCATGAGGAAAATTAACATTTTTACAGGATTTAGCAAGGATTCTAAAAATAATTGGACTACTATGAAAACTCAAGTGAAAGAATTTGATTTAGACCCTAGCATCGTTATTAGTAGTAAGGATACTCTTAAATAAAGAACGGCAAGTACATATGAACACCGAATGTGATCATTCCTTTCGCCACATGTTGTCTTCACAGAATCCCTTCAAGTTTGGCTTTTTACGTCTCTGTCATTACATATTAGAATTATATCTTCCGTCTTCTCTGGATAATTGTAGAATTTAAACTTTTTCCGCTGCAATCCGCAGTGTTGATCTGTCGATTTGATCGAATTTGACTGCCGTCTTTGGTATCGTCCCTTGGACTTTAACGACCGATTCTTACGGGGTTACGAGGTTACGAGGTTATGACAATCTGGCCTTGGCATTATATGGTCGTGACGCATCTTTACCTGTAGCGTGACACCGTACACGTGCCAAGTAATCAGGTATAACGCAGCAGCAGCAGCACTAGTTCTAGCGCACGATGACCTCATGGAATCGCCGTAATTAACCGTGATATTTGATTTCGCATGCACCGTACTTATATGCGAATATAGCAACGTCAGATACACCTGCAGATGTTTAGCCCGTAACATCTGCCACACCTGACGGCAGCAGCAGCAGCGGCAGCAGCATCCTCATCCTCATCACTGTATATAGCTCAACGATGACGTGTCAACCTCTAATATGCAGCTGAATCGCCCCGGCGGACACAATACACTTACGCCGCAAAAGCATTTTGTGAAAACCCCCCAAGGGGTGATTCATGATTGTTGTTGCTGTTTCTATCGGGGGAGTTGAAAGTGTAATGGGCACACAGTGCGATAGGCAAAAAACGCTTTCTAATGATCACAACTGGTTAACTTGTTCTAATGAAGATTGTTTTGCGATTTTAAATTTTGTTTGTATAATATATATATATATATATACATATATATGTGTGTATATATATATATATATATATATATATGAGTATTATGTGTATATGTCTAGGGATTAGAACGCTATTTCATTGTAGCCCAGTATGATACACACACAGGGTAGAGGTGGGCGGATATGTTGTTCGTTGTAACAACGATGAGGCAATGGCAGCAACCGCAATAGCTCCACATGTATCAGCTACTACAAAGTTGAAACGCAACACTGAGCGGAAGGGAGAATAGTACTGTCTCTCACAACAGCTGCACTTCTGAATAGAGAATGTAATAGTCACGATGATGCGGCACGTTAATACTTTGAGTTCTAAGGAAAAACAGCGTTAAAACACATCATCTATCATCTACATTATATATTACAATACTCTACTTTTTCATAGAAATCTATACATCAATTATTCATCATATACCGGGGTGAGAAATATCAATAGGTTCCAGGTTACTATATATAGCTAGTCTGTGTACACACCCACGTGACGCATTCACATTTTACAAGTAAGTACCTATAATTACAAAGAAGTACTGACACCTAAATAGGTCATGTGGAATGTATTAGACCATATCATATATACCATATCATACATGTATACATGTAAGCTACCTTACTTCACTTATATGCAGCACTTGCAAGCGCCTGACACGAATAAATAGCGCTAGTTTTGTGTTTAATAATCCTTCATTGAATCATTACTAGATGCGAAATTCAACAGCTACATGTCAGAGTTTACCTGTGCTTATTAAACGACGGGACCTCAATAAAACATATGTAAATATTCCATCTGTGCATTCAGCATGTTGCTTGCTTGACCTTGGTATTTCATCCATAGTATCATGAGTACATTAAAATTTATGTCCCCTGATAGTATGGAGATTCGGGGATGGTTTGAGGTGGAGATGGCATCGAATTTATTACACGTACTGCTCGCTAATCAAAATAGACATTCTACGAGAGAGAATACAGAGGAATTCGTAGGCTAGTAATACGATAATAAAACATGGTGAGAGCTTACCAGTATACGAAAGAGACAAAAATTTATTATGGGTTTTTGCTGCATGTTTTGGAAGTTCCAGTTCATTCTGGATAAAGCACATTTTCCCCCATCTATTCGCGCGAACATGGCTAACAATCTTACATCAACAAAAGCCTGGCAACGATAAAAACGTTGAAAAAGACATTATTGTCATTTTGTAATAGGAGAATCCGAAATTTATTCATCGCTATATTCTAACCTTTCGACGCACCTATACAATGGCAACATATTTGAAATGGAAAATACTTTAACCGTTGCAAATATATTCATACCTCAAATGCCTCACTGAATACAGGCAGGCATGCAGAATCGCCTAGTAGGAATATATGCCGGACCACATATATGGCTCCTCATAAATGCAGAGAATCATGCAAAAACTGCTTGCAACTACTAGCATTGATACTAAAATGATTCCGGGTAGATGGTGTTATTCTGGTTGCGTGTGCGTTTGCTTGCAAGAATTTTGCATACTAGTACAATACAAAAACGATATAGCAAAAAAAACAAGCATAAATATGAAATGTAAATGTGAATGTAATATGAATGTAATACATATCACAGGGTAAATAGGAGCCTACTATGGAACTATTGCCGTTAATTTTACTGAATCAGACACTTGCTAAAAAATAAGCCATCAGCTAAAATCATCGCCTGCTTCCTTCTTTTGCTCCCCGTCCCCGCTGCCGCCTCCGCAGCAGCAGCAGCAGCAGCAGTAGTAGTAGTAGTAGCAGCAACAGCAGCAGCAGCAGTAGTAATAGTAGCTGCAGCAGCAACAGCAATAGCAGCAGCAGCAACAGTAGTAGTAGTAGTATAGTTGTTGTAGCAGCAGCAGTAGTAGCAGCAGTAGCAGTAGCAGCAGCAGCAGCAGCAGCAGTAGTAATAGTAGCAGCAGCAGCAACAGCAATAGCAGCAGCAGCAGCAGCAGCAGCAGCAGCAGTAGTATTAGTAGTGTAGTTGTTGTAGCAGCAGCAGCAACAACAGCAATAACAGCAGCAGCAGCAATAGCAGCCAGAATCATTCGACCGTTACGTACGCAGTAGCTCGGGCAAAAAATCCAATAACACTTTAGGTGAATTATTAATTGAATGATACACATCAATTAATGCATTCGGCCGCGTTATAAAAGGTCCGTTTTGCTGAATACATTGCGTTCAATGCAGTTTTTAGAGATACATACAATGCTGCTGTGTTTTCGCTGACATAAAACTACGATATTAACCCCTTTATAAGGGCCATGATGTATATTGCTTACTGTGCAGACATTTAAGCAGACGTATCTTCAAGGTTAGACACACATCCATATACAGAGAGAGAGAGCGATGTCACGTGGGCCTATAAGCTAATGGTATCAGTCTGAATCATGAATTTACACTGGGTCGGACCCTATACATACGTGGAAAAATACGAACTAAAACGCACTTGAACGGTGCGCGCGCTCAGCCGAACAGGCGCCGTAGTGCAAATAATAGTGCATCTAAGTCTGCGACGCTTTGAAGTCGGTAACGACGGTGGAAACGATGCACGATTTTGGCTATTCACCGCGTTCGCTACTGGCGGCCGCCGCGCGCACGCGCAGAAACCCCGCACAAATTGACGGGTAATTTGCACGTCGCTGTTTACCTGCATATATGAATCGTTCGGCGTCACGCGCGTAAAGACGCGGCCAAAACGAGAGATTAGCATGCGTTACTGTCGGCTCGATAAGCACGAGGTTTTGTTGGCGACGTTGACACGTCACTGTCACGCAGTGCTAATTGATGGCGCTGCTGCGCATGCGCATGCGCCTCGCTCTCGCCCGTCGCACGCCTACGCGATGTGAATAAGCAAGCACGCGGCGGCAATGAGAGACGCTAACCCGCTAGAGAGCATTACTATACACACGACGTCGCTGCCACCGCCGCCGCCGCCGCCGTCTAAATCACATGCATATATACGGCACATCGGGCGTTACTGGCGAATTTACACACCGTGTGATTGCCCGCAACAAGCAACCAATTTGGCGCAGTTTCCTGCCGCTCTCCAAAGTGGTCCAATTTGCATCTGAAGATGCTGCGGAGCGTGCGGGCCGGCGCGGATGACCGGCCGATGCATTTTTACATATGTTTTCTCGCGGCTGCCGCAGCGTCGTGGCTTCCCCTCCGGCACATTTATCAGTGATTAACGTAGCGTGATGATGAAGCGAAGTCCACCATTAAATCACCGTCTCCAGCTACATGATGATTAGCGAGCCACTGAGAAAGCTATCGGAGGCGAAGTGAGGCAAATGATAAACATCGTCTATGGTAATAATGCCTCTGGCTTCTTCTCTTCCGACCAAGCAAGATTGCTATTGCTGCCGATGGCTGCACGCAGGGGACGACAAAGAAATGGTCATGCCTCGCAATAAATTACATCCACACATACATATTCATACTAACCAACCAACCGCTGGCAACGGCGAAGCCCTAAGCTTGAGACCTATATGTAAATCAACGTTAGGCACGACCACCAATGATGACTTGCGCATTTTACTTTCATTACGACAATAATTATCAAGATGCAAATTGTTACGACGATCGACGTCGAATAGCCTAACCAACAGCGCCGCCATCACGAACTAGAGCGTAACCAGCAGTCTCTATTAGAAATGCATGTGATTACTAATGACGCTCGAGCGCAAAAAAACGAAGCTGGCGAATAAAGCTGCGAATGACTTCAAAAGATCTCGCCGCAAAATTTTAACTAGCCGCCTGCTGCGCGTGTTGGATTTTTTTTCTTCCAATTTGAGCGAAAAGCCTATTCCTCGTTTATATAAGAGAAAGGGGTAAGATAGAGGACAAGCGGGTCTACTGGAGAAAAAAAAGAAGCAGAAGAGAGAGGAAGAAAAGAAACGGAGAGAAAGGCGGGGGAGGAGCGGGGAGAAAGGGGGAAGGAGAGAGGGGAGAGGGAGACGAGAGAGAGCTGGACGGGAGAGGAGAGGGGAACGAAGAGGGAAGACGAGGGGGAGAGAATTAGCGCGATCGACGGTCGGAGGAGGAGGATCGAGAGAATGGAGAGGGAGAGGGAGAGAAAGGGTGATGTGAGAGACAAGAAAGGATGAAGAAGATACGAGAGTGAGATGGAAGACGGAAGAGCGGAAAGGATGAGAGAGGAGAGCATAAGGAGAGGCGACGAGAGCGAGGGAAAGAGGATGAGAGAGAGAAGACGAAAGGAACGGATTGATAGGATAGATAGCATAGGTAGTAGATAGATTGATAGATATGTAGATGATAGATAGAGAGAGAGAAGAGAGAGACGGAGTGAGGAGAGTAAGAAACGACGGCGGAGAAGGAAGAGAAAGCGGGATAAGAGAGATTGAGAAGGAGGAAGGAGAAAGACGCGGAGAGAAGAGGGGGAAGCGATAAGAGAGCGAAAGAATGAGAGGAGGAGAAGAATGGAGAGAGGAAAGATGAGAAGAGAGACATGAGATAGCTGTAGATAGATAGAGAGAGATGGGAGGAGAGGGAGAGAGAGAGAGAGAGAGAGAGAGAGAGAAAGAAAGAGAGAGAGAGAAAGAAAGAGAACATATGCGGATGCTTTGTACAAGTCTAGAGATTCTGCAGACTTACTTCAGCAACAAACAACTCGCTAATAGCCCACGTGCACGAGTCTTGCGTCTGTTCCTGACAATTTTAAAATGCATTCACACTTGGGAAGAATCAGCAGTTCCACGGTATACGTAGTAAATATGAGATGAAGCTCTCTCCGAAAGACGCCGCATATGAAAAGCAAGGACTAATTGATATGTTAGTGCACGTGCACGGTAAAACTCCACCTTATCGGAACTACTCCATGATGAAGAGTGCATTAAATGATTAAATTATGATAAAAACCGCTCGGAAAGTCGTACGTGTACGAGAGCGAAACAGTGGCGGCAACAGTAGCAGCAGACACTGTGTAAGCGTGGGGAAAGATCTAAAGTTCAGTCTGAGGTAATCCAGCGGAAATGGACGTGCTCTATGTCGATGCGCATCATGCCGCACGCACTCCGCTAGCTTTTTCTCAATTCTTTACATTAAATTGATGCGTAATATCTGCTCGTGAAATTGCATTTCCTCCGATCTGGAGCTACGTATATAATAAATTCACATTTAGCACGACTGAGAGAAAAAATGTCTCTCATCTGCCCTGATTGAGTTTCATAGTTCTTGCTGAAGATCGATATATCTCTGGCAGACGCGAAAGGTTTTGGCATGAACCATGAACCATTTACATGTCTAGATGTTCCACCAGACGTCGTTTGACGCGAATGTAAGTTCAACGAGTTCCGCATACCGCAATATGATCCATAAATTTTGGACAAACGTCCGTTCTAACCACAAATTTACGACTGTCCCAAAAGGAAACTCATATATCGCTCGCAGAATTCCCATGAAGCGGTAACAAGCCTATCTCTGCGCATATTTATGCGTTCCCCGTCTTTTGAAGCGAATAAATATAATGATATTTGCCAGCTATGCGCATGCGCCGATGAGAGTTTTGCGTTATTCAACAGTGCACGCAGAACGTAGTTGCGATATTGCACACTAACACGTCCAATGTACATTCTGATGTATGATCGTGATGCAATATTATATCAGGACCGAATAAAAACAAAATAGTTCTGAGTATATCCTAAATGTACCCGCGCTGTCTTTTGCGGTGCATTGTGATCACATTAACATGATTAGTCGAGTTTTACGACATATGCAAACCCATATTTTACAAGTCTATAAAAAGACAATGAAAGCCATTCACGTTCAAAACATTTGCAAAAATGTACAAAGTGCGACACGGCTAGATATGTGCTTATCCATAGCTATTGTAATAGTACGTATACGATTCAACTGATCGTAACAATTGTCTTCACTTCGGGCTTTATACGCATTAATTATAATAGTAAGCTATATATTATAGCTATATTATATTATATGTAACGACTGGTGCGACGTTACACAGTGAGAGGAAGGTAAGAGATGGGGGATAGGAGATAGTAGATAGGAGATGGGAGTTGGGAGATAGGATAACGAGGGAGAACATATGGGACATAATAATAAGAAGATCAAGAACGTGCAGAAAACGAATGCTATTAAAAACTATAGCGGATTAGAGAACATTTGAACGCACGCACGGCTTGACTACTCGCGAGATGAGATGGGATGGATGGTAGGATGAATCCGCTTTAACGCAAACACAAGTCTAACCGCTGTCATCGTGCATGCTATAATTATATACATAAGAGAGAGGCGCGGGTATACATCTTCATCGTGATTATGCTGCTGCTGCTGCTGCTGCTGCTGCTGCTGCTGCTGCGGAGGCGGCAGAGGCGGCAGAGGCGGCAGCATGGCTGTCAATGGAATGACGTCATTTTAACATGCTATCGCGCATCAAGAACAAAACGAGTTAGCGGGTAAAATACACTCAAGTGCGACACACACACGCACGCACGCACGCACACGCGCGCGCACGCACTCACACTACACTACACCCAAATGTGTGCGTATTCCCTCGCGTGAGACATAAACTAGACTGGAAAACTAGCAATCCTCGTATATTGTTCCGGTGGGTGCGAAACAAAAATTTGCCGACCATTTGGAGGACAATTGATTGCGGCGACGAGAGAGCCGATTCATGGTTTGCTTTTCTGACGCTGAGAGGTGGAGGACGCACATTGCGACGGGTGAAGCACCAGCCCGGTGAAGCTATAGGGGAGTAGGGGGGACATCCGCCTGGGTGCCTGGGCGTGAGGGACACCCACCCGGGTTGCTGAATGTAGGGTACACCCACCGGTGGAGGCTGGGGGAGGGGGGTTAGGGGAGGTCGGAATACCGGTGAGATCGGGGGAGGTAGGGACACACACGGGGGATGTTGGAGAAGGTAGGTTCACAGAAAGGGACGTTGGCGAAGTAGGGATACACAAGAGGAGATTGGGAAAAGTAGGGACACCGAAGGGGATGCGGGGGAAGTAGGCATACACAAGAGGTTGGGAAAGGTAGGAACACAGAAAGGGTGGATGGAAGAAATATGGACACACAAGATGAGGTTGGGGAAGGTAGGGACACACATGGGGAGGCTAGGGGAGGTATGGGCACACAGTGGGAGGTTGGAGAAGGTGGGGACATACAAAGGGAGGCTAAGGAAGGTAACGCAAACAAGGGGAGGCTGGTAGAGGCGTTGGAGGGGTAGGGGTGTGGTAGAGGCGTTGGAGGGGTAGCGGTGTGGTGGAGAGGGGGGGGGGGGGGGGGGGGGGTAGGGACGCGTTACCGGCAGCATCTGTTCATGGATCACACAGAGGCTCCGAGCAACAGCAGCAGCAGCAGGTACACGCGAGCTTGCGTGAATACTCCGCCACCTCCCCCAGCACCAGAGGATATAAGATACATGTATGCTCGCCTACGTGCCAACACGCAGCATGTTTACCCTCGCCAATCATTACTAGCAACATTCTGAGATGCGCACCGGAGAGAAAGAGAGAAAAAAGAGAGAGGGGGAGAGAGAGAGAGGAGGGAGAGGGGCGAGAGAGAGACAGCGAGAGAGAGAGAGAGAGAGGAGGGGAGAGAGAGAGAGAGAGAGAGAGAGAGAGAGAGAGAGAGAGAGAGAGAGAGAGAGAGAGA
>NW_014577104.1:484076-487432 GCF_000485595.1 Priapulus caudatus | reverse complement strand
ATACAGGCTGGCAGGCAGGTGCGGAGACAGGCAGGCAGGCGCGGAGACAGGCAGGCAGGCGCGGAGACAGGCTGGCAGGCGCGGAGACAGGCAGGTAGGCACGGTGACAGGCAGGCAGGCACGGAGACAGGCAGGCAGGCGCGGAGACAGGCAGGCAGGCGCGGATACAGGCTGGCAGGCGCGGATACAGGCAGGCAGGCGCGGATACAGGCTGGCAGGCGCGGATACAGGCAGGCAGGCGCGGATACAGGCTGGCAGGCGCGGATACAGGCTGGACAGGCGCGGATACAGGCAGGCAGGCGCGGATACAGGCAGGCAGGCACGGATACAGGCTGGCAGGCGCGGATACAGGCTGGCAGGCACGGAGACAGGCTGGCAGGCGCGCAGGGCGACAACAGCGTCGTCACCCACGCACACTCACGATGAATAGAACCGGGGGTCAATAATCGACAATATACGCGAGAATGATCTATTATTGCGACGATGGCGTACACGTAACGTACGTGCGTGGCCCCTTCCCTCATCTCTCTCCCGACAGTCCGTCCCCTTTCAGTTTTCAGTGGGGAGCACAATCACGCTTGATGACCCAGTGCCCATAAAGCTGGGTTGTGTGTTTAGTGGCACGAAGATAGGTTGTGTGTGTGTGCGTGCGTGAGTGCGTGCGTGCGTGCGTGCGTGCGTGCGTGCGTGTGTGTGGCCATATATTCAAACTATGGGTTAAAATGATGACCAAATTCAATATGCGTGATATGCATTTATATGACTATCGATACATCTAATCATGTAATGTGGTAATAACACTAATACCGCTTTTCAACGCACGCGCGAAAAATAACAAGGAAATTCTTAGGTAAACGTGTATATGCGAGGTGTAAATTTTTAGAAGCCCAATTTTAAACCGCCTCCACTCAAAACAAATGCAGAGGCTTTAACACAAACTGCAGAATAATAAACCAACAAATCGATATTTGTTGGTTGATGAGAAGAGCTATATGAATATGGAGAAATTCACCTATACAGCGTTATAAATGCTTGGGTGCTATGTGCGGTGGCCATGACGAGAATCTAATATTGCCTCTGTAGCAGCAATGCTAGGCCATCTCTCCCCTCTCTCTCTCTCTCTCTCTCTCTCTCTCTCTCTCTCTCTCTCTCTCTCTCTCTCTCTCTCTATAAACACACGCTATACGCACATATCGGTTTTAGCAGCTACAGTTGGAAGCGTGCCAGAGTTCTGCATCTGACTAGGCAGCAGGCACACGGTCAATATTGCATGAAAGCCAACATGTACGTGCGCCGAGTGCTTGCTTGCCGACCGACCGCTAGCAAAACTGACTTTCCACCAGTCGATGTTTGCCAGAGATGAGAATCCTATAGGACTATTAAGCCTGCTCTGTAGGGTACAGCAGCACGACGGAAACCGACCGACATATAGCGCTGCCATAATTACTGAAGCCATGAACGATTACGTACTCCCATCTCCCCCCGTATTGTTTGTGAAAGGTCGCGCTCTCTCATATGACTGCGCAAATCTGCCGTGCCCTCTGCACAGTAATTTCGCTTCCTTCAGTTCCTTCCTCTTTCGCTACGTCCTCTCTACCTCCTCTCTTCCTCCGTCTCTACCTCCTTCCTTCCTTCCCCCTTGCCTCCTCTCTTCATCTTCCACTCTCTGCCTCCGGCCTTGCCTATCTGTCTTCCTCCTCCTTTCCTCCCGTTTTCCCTTCCTCGCTCTGCACACCCTCTCTTCCCTCTCTCCTATCTCTTCCTATCTCATCGCATGCTGGAGGAATATAGCTGTACACGCAAGGTCAATACTCTAGCATCATGGGTATAACATTCGCTGCGCTCGTTAAGAGTGAATTTTAAGCAAGCGAGGACGCTGCGCCTCAGATGTCATCATCATCGCAGCAGATGGAATGTAGGAAAAAGCCCTCGCGCTCTCGCCCCGCATCTTTTCGTTTATAAACAGATTCCTGTTGGGAGGCAGAACTGTAGCAGCTGATCGGGGCACTACTGTGAAAACTGCTGGCTGTGTTCGCGCGGCGCGTGCCGACGTGTATGTATTGCTGGTACAGCCCCTCTTCCTCATCACACTTGAAGCAGCTCCCCCTTATACTAATGTAAGGAAGGCCGTGTACGTACAAAGATCGACCCACGCCCTATACCCTCCACCCTGTCTGGGATTGTGTTCGTTATACTGTTAGGTATCTATATTAAGTACAACGTGTGTTGTCTGTCGTTGCGTTTACGACACAGTTTCCCTGTTTATTGCCGACTGATTCTCAGCACGGCTGCTCCGACTCGGTATAAACATAGTGTGCCTGACATGTGACGGACTACTGGTAGTCCCACCCCACCACTTCCCCGCCCACCACACCACTCCCACACCCAACTTACCCCCACCCACTCCTAATTCCTCCACCCACCTTGACGCTCCGCCGCCCACTTTTAACTTGCTAACATCACCACCCCCACTTGTCCACTACTCCCACACCCACCGTTCCCCTCCCTGTTCGCACCCACCACTATTCCACCCAGCTCACCACTCTCTCACCCATCCCACCACTCTCCTGTCCGCCCCAACCACTCATCATTCCCTGCCAACCCAATCATTCCCCCTCCCACCCAACCTCTTCCCCGCCAAACCCACCATTCCTCCACCCACTGCAGCACTCCCCCTATACCCATGCAATTAACCACTATCCACTCACCCTATCACATCACTCCTCACCCACGCTCCCGCTCCCGCACCCAATATACCACTCCCTACACCCCCTCCTCACGCCCCCACTAACCACACCACTCCATCCCATCACCCCCCGCCCCTTATCCACCCCCATCGCCCTCCACTGTCTAACCCACCACACCACTCCCCCCACACACCAACCTCTTTGCTACGAATCCCACCAAGAGTTGCATACAGATCAGCCTACCTTTGTAGTGTTCGTGAGTGTCAGTCTGTCTCATGATGTCCATAAGGTGTTGCTCAAGTCCGGTGAAGCGCATTGAATCAAACCCACCGGTGTTCGCGTTCGGTCTCTCCTATAAAACAAACAGCACCCCAACACTCATTAAAACCTATGTACTTCTGCTATAATAACGTCATGATATATACTCCCTACTGATACAAAATGCGACTAGCTCCACGTACATGTACGCGTGAAATGGAGGCGAGAAGAAATTCTAGAATAAATGAGTCGGACTGGCGTC
The DNA here is from genome assembly GCF_000485595.1 of Priapulus caudatus. Classification (NCBI taxonomy): domain Eukaryota; kingdom Metazoa; phylum Priapulida; class Priapulimorpha; order Priapulimorphida; family Priapulidae; genus Priapulus; species Priapulus caudatus. The sequence goes on along the minus strand of NW_014577104.1, from coordinate 484,225 downwards.
GATGAGTTTTTTTCACGTTAAGCTTAAGGTCACAGTTTCATATGTTCAGTAGAAGCCTGTGCAGTTGCTATTATTCGATGTCATTTTAGCTAGAGAGTTAGCTCTATACTACCTAACAACAGAGCAACCCCGCCCTTATCACACGGCAA
>NW_014577104.1:465196-479066 GCF_000485595.1 Priapulus caudatus | reverse complement strand
CTCTCTCTCTCTCTCTCTCTCTCTCTCTCTCTCTCTCTCTCTCTCTCTCTCTCTCTCTCTCTCTCTCTCTCTCTCTCTCTCTCTCTCTCTCTCTCTCTCTCTCTCTCTCTCTCTCTCTCTCTCTCTCTCTCTCTCTCTCTCTCTCTCTCTCTCTCTCTCTCTCTCTCTCTCTCTCTCTGTCTTTTACTGTCCATTTTTCCCTTTCTCCACCCATTTCTCCCTTAGACCAAATTCTCTCTTGCATCGGTCTTACACGGGACTGTAGTTCCCGTACAACCAGTATGGGTGCACAGACACAGCGCAAAGGAGCGCATACAAACACGTACAGCAAACGAGTACAAACGCTCGGATACGCAACGACACGGCGCACAGCTAGCTCTCTGCTAAAGCCCATTTCTAATCATCAAACAGTTTCGTCAAGTGAATATTGTTGATTGGTGAGAGAAAACCCAATACACCATGATTTGGAAGGCGAGTGTGCGGTGACTGGCTAGCAACATGACCGTTGATAAAGCCCATGTATAAAGGAACGGAATATCGCCAGCAGTTAATCAATCGTTTCGTTGCTAAAATAACATTCCTTGAAGGTCACAATTTTTTAACAAACGCTCGCTCCGTTACTCGCTCTTGTAGCTCAGAAACTTCCGACAGCGGTCCTATTCTGTACGAGATAGATGGCTTGAAATATTGATTACGCAGAATATTGACGATTTCCACATTATTTCCACTTATTGCGCGCTCATCAAACAGATTTTACTGTGAAACCTAACGACCATAACAGTAGTACATGCGACCGATCAATAACACTCAGCGTTCAATAGAAGCTTGATATAAACCTCAGATGTTTACTATAGATACTGGGGGGCGTTGTGCTGTTACAGTGCGTGGGATTTTATATTCCTTATATTATAATACCCTTCCCGTGTACACAAATAAACGAGGGAGTTGTGTACATGTTCTTATTCCCTCCCCCTGATACACAACCCCCCCCCCTGGTATACAACCTTCCCCTCCCCCGATAAACAACGAATGTGTGGCTGCTGAAAGGTCAACTACGGTTTACCAGCACTTTAAAGGTACGTGCGACGAATTTTGACCGCTATAAAAACCACAACGTGGCGATGACACTGACGGAGATAGTATGTGCTGACAAGATTCACATAAATTAGAGCGCCTACAAAATAGTTCATGATACAGTACAACCGCTAACAAGACAAAAAACCAAGTTTACATGTATCCTCCTGAAATAGAATCTATAGTGTAAGTCGGTGGGAAATGCAGCTGCAGACTTGCTAATAATAGTCTGGCATCCCGGCATGTTTAGAATTACAGCGCTCCTCTTCTCTCTCTCTCTCTCTCTCTCTCTCTCTCTCTCTCTCTCTCTCTCTCTGGGCCTGTGCATCGTTTCTCATTTCCTGACTGTGGCGAAGAAACTGGTACAGGTCACGTTTACACATGTAGCCTCATGATACAGAGCAATCCTCCACACAGACACACGCACGCACGCACGCACGCACGCACACACACACACACACACACACACACGCACACGCGCGCACACACATAGGAACGCACGCACGCGCGTGCGTGGCTGCCTACACAGCATGTGATCGATTTTATCTGTTTCTCCCATCCTCCCAACTGCATGCAGCCAATGTATGATTATGTACATGTGATACGGCTTCACATCATGTACTTTCGTGGTAAAATACTAAAGAATCATACGAACAAACAATGTACAGTCGGTGCTGGGGGGGGGGGAGTAATCCCGAGTCAGGCTGCCTGTTATGTATAGCGTATGAGTCAATACAATACAAGGATTTTTTTTAATGTGTATATACTAAGAATGCAATTTTAAAATGTGTTTAATTTGCAATTTGCGTGCTCTCCTGCTCTGAATTTTGATGTTTTATTGCGAATGATTCACACGAAAACTTGCGATAATTCTGCTCCAGCAATTAAGGGCAAATGAAGCTACTGCTACGAGTAAGCGAGCATTGACTTGGGACGCAGGGAAAAATGCAACGTGAATGTCATTGTAACATTATGACCAATTAGGATGCTAGGCAACGACTGACATATATCCACGACTTGCATACGATCTTCTGTTACATACGTTACAAACTAACAATACTAACTGATTCATTATAGCAACTCAACACATACATAAAGCACAGGTATAAATGAGTACAGTTGGCACATGAAAGATGCGTTTTACATCACAGCCTACGCATGCACATATTTCTATGCATGCGTGCGTGTGTACATACCACCACGTATACTAAGAATTGGATAACAAGTTGATAAAAATCAGTTGTATATATGTATCCATGCAGATTTTATGATTAACTCTATCTTGTATTCACAGCTCAGGGTGTTGTCTAATGTCTAATGATTTATAATTATGCTGCTTGGTAGCCGATATAGCATCACCGACACAACGCATGCATGTTGTACAAAGAGCCAGCTGCGTTAATAGTTAGTCATTGTTATTATATGCACGATGCCAACCAACATTGATCATCAATGTGTCCTTACTCTGTATTCACGACACGGCATGATATTGTTTACTGTAGTTTGTTGTTGTATATGTAGGCCACCATCATGAATATGTACACATTCTATTAACGGCTCAGTATAATATTGTTTATTGTATCCATATTGTGTACCTCGCTATACTAAGCACATCACTTCTATGTACTATGTACACCAAACGCTTCATAGTAGAATAGCATCAAGAGTAGATAACAGATAGCTAATCCATTCTTGATAGAATGTAAATATTGCCTGTATGGCAGTATCGTATGTAAGGCATTTGCTTATCCTCGTAACACAGACACTATAGGCTGCGTACATGCACTGTATCATGTATATTATTGATTAAGCGGACCTTTGCCTTGCATAAAGTACGATTAATATTTTAATGCAATTCCGTCGCGAAACAAAGAAAACTGTGTGAATGACCCTGCTCTCCGGGCGGGCATCTCGGCGGCGCGTGCACGCGCACACAGCTATAACTGACCATCCCAGCTGGCCACTAGCCATAATCACGCCCGACAGGTCAGCATGTGGTCAGATGGGCTAACAATAGCAGGTACAATAATCACGGTCCGTGGCACCAGGTGTCGTGAGCGAGTGAGGGAGGGACCGGCTGCAGTTTTAATCAGGGAGATCGTGTAAAAGAAGATCGATCCGCGAGACAATGCTACTGACCCGTGGCAAGCATTACCATTACCAGGGGAGGCAATGGTGCACTGACCACTTGTCCGTAATCTCTTTGTGCGCAAATATTACGCACGGCTACTGTAAATGCTGCGTGGGTGTCAGAACTGTACGCCACAAAGAAATAATGACATGTGAAGAAAGACTAGCCTCACCCTTTAGGCAGCGGCTATATGTTTTACTTTGCTACATTTTATATGCGCCTATATTATATATATATAGTACTGTATGGAATATAAAGGGTTACAAATCGTGTGCTGGGTTTTATTTTCACTATTTAGCATGACACTTCTGTATGATCTGACATGAAAGAGCTTGTATAATTATTATAAATGTCGAGCAGCATCATATTTACATGTCGATGACTAATAAACTAATAATTTTGGGCGACAACTGAATGTCAAACCCATCACTTTCACAATTATTTTGCAAAATTCAACAAAATCCCTGTGCTGCTTCTCACTCCTTGCCGTACTAGTTGGCACTAATGCATCACAAACCAAACTGATGAATAGAAACACTGGTGTTTGTTTTGCTACTGAAATTTTTACTTCAAATTATTTACATGCTCTTTATAGCCTTGTCTCTATTGTCTCTAGCCTTGGCTCGTTACAAGATCTCTTAACCACTAGAACCCACGGATAAACAATATTGTATTCTGCAAGTATTGATTTTTAAATTAGAACCTGCCTTTTGGTTTGATTTCCTGCTCAATAAAATGTGCACTTCCTGACTACACTTTTTATTTCTAAATTCTAGCATTATCAGCTGTAATTCTGCAAAAACCTTTTGTTTGAAACTGTCATAAAAGTAATAAATTCCCCTAATTAATCGTTGTAAGTAAAAATTCGACATCCTTTATAAAGATTTAATTAAACTACATTTTGCATTTGGAAATTTTTTATCCTATAAAACATGCACGGAAATCACTGCACATAGGAAATTTGTTCCTGCTATCGCATGAACATTTTTGTATGGATCATAACAAATTCAGCACATCATGAACATGATTATGCAAAAGCAAACTATTCATGTTAATTTCATAAATTCATTTATGATATTACCAAGAGTGCATGTTAAGAAAAGTAATTATTATAAACTTCTGATATTACTTGTATATCTCCAACCACTAGCGGATTAAGGGCGGGGCAACAGGGGCACGTGCCCCGGGCCCCCCACATTTGGGGCCCCCCACATTTAGAGTATCCTAAAATTTACAAAACTGTCGTAATTGTGATCCACAAAATTCTTAGCATGTAACGTTGAAGTGATGCGTTTCCCATATGCTGTTTCTCTGACTGAAGGACATGCACTTTCCCTAATACCGAAATTGCTCTGAGAATCTATCTTTCATTGATGGTCTCGAATTGTAGCGGTGAAAGGTCATTTTTAAAACTCAAGTTGATTAAAAATCACATGAGAACCACGATGAGCCAACAGAGACTGGTAGTGGTAAACCTGAGTATTCTCGCTATCGAAAGTGACATTTCAAATTCGTTGAAACACGATGAAATACTCTCTGAATTTGCAAGCATGAAAGTGCAGAAAAAATACAGACTATAGGGCCCCCACACAATTGCGTGCCCCGGGCCCCCCACACGCTTAGTCCGGCCCTGTCTCCAACCTAATAATAACCTACAGGAAAATATATCTAAATATCGATGTATAAACTGTGACGAAAGGTTCTGTGTTTTGTTAAACATCTTGGGCCACTGAGTATGGTAAAGGGTTAAAGGCATATATATATATATATATGTGTTATGACACAAAAAATAGTTGTGCAAATAAAGTATACAGTGATGCTGACTATGGGACTGCCAATGTTGAGAAGTGCATAGTCCCCTTGTATCTTGTAAAACTTACATACAATACTAGAAATTTGCATGACGGTTACCTATGCAACTTAATGCTTACTTTGCGGTTGGCATGTTTGCCAAAACACGCCCACCAGACCATGTGACGCTTGCATATTCTGCACTGCGCAATAACCCGGCAATAACCCTGTCGGGCGCACTACTTGTGCATGTCCAGTTTATTCCAAGGCCAAATCCTTCTCCGTAGATCAGACTCTAGAGAATGGTAACTCTACAGTAGGTATTAGAACTAGTGAAACACGCAACCCGAGCTCGTACATTTAAATACCGAAAATGAGTCTAGGGTGTTACATAGCTTTGTGAGTTTAACACATTTTGCTGCTTAATATTTCTACAATTAAAGTGCATAGCAAATTGGTTGTGACATCAGTGGACAATATCAAAAAGGGCACACACTAGTAAAGTGCTTTCAAATTAATTATATTGGGCAGCATCAGTCTCTCATGATGATCACATGTAGGTTTATGCGTAATCGTGCTACCATGATCAATCGGTCATTGGATTTTTCAATTGCGGTGAACATTAAGAGAATTCACATTCGTGTACAGTCAGCATATCTAACGTTTCAGTGCATGAGTTTGTAATGTCAATAAATATGTCCCATATGAATGTATAAAAGGTTTTATCTGAAAAGTAAACAATATTTATTCAGTGATCAATGAATGATACCTACCATAGTAGGAATTTTCATACATAATCCACACAATTCAATAAACTGTACATTTCAGAGTAAACAATGTGACAAGCAAATTTCATGCACGTGTAACACATCTATGCACTCAAATGTTGACAGTGGTATCTCAGTAGGCCAGTGGCTATGGTCAATGACCACACCACCAAAAAGTGCACACCTTAAACTTTGAATGTTGCAAGTTCAAATCTCAGTGAGGGCAAAGAATCTTTTCAAATTATAAATTCCTGGGTAAATGCTCGTATTGAGCATTACGTAAACAATTAATGTACTCCGTGTACATATCAAATTATGAATGGACTCATGAGAATAAGAAAACCTGCACAGATTGTTTAAGCTTTTAATTGAAGAATTTTAAAAAGTATTACTAAGTAAACTATGTCTGAACTGTCTATTTACCTGGAAATAGTTGCCATCTCCTCTCCCATCTTCCGGCCCTGTGAACTCAAATGTCGGTTGATTCGGCCCAAGGTGAGTGAATGTCTTGCCGGGGAGAGACGTGCTTCTTCGAAATTTCGACGGCGATATCATTGGCATGTGCTGGCCGCCCATCTTCTTCGTCATGGGGGATATTGGGTTGAGGTTTGGCACAGATCGCCTATTCACCGAATTCATAGACATCGTGTTGTTCCAAACCGGCGATACGTTAGCCTGTGACTGCGGACTGGACCATGTAGACTGTTGCGGATTGCTCCAGCTAGTGTAAGATTTGGTGGTCAAGAAAAGATTTGACTGCTGAGGTTGCTGCTGATGTTGCTGATGTTGCTGCTGTTGCTGTTGTCGCTGCTGTGGAAAGTTGTGATGCTGACCGGTGATGGCGCGTCGCTGTTGAGGAATAGAAGGAGGCTGCTGTTGTGGAATCTGTATCTGTGGGCCCAGAAGGCTGCTGCTGTTGAAGAGTGGGTTTTGATTAGGAGGAAAGTTCTGAAACTGCAGTGTACCGTTGACAGCTGGAATTCGAGGCTGCATGTAGCTGTCGTCGGCGCCTGTACCAGAAGACCAAAATCCGGGTGACGATGTCATAGCGTTGCTGGGTTCCGACATAGCGGCCATCGTTGGCAACGATGTGTTTTGAATCAACTCCGTAGCCCTCCTCTCTTGCTGGAATTGCACAGGGCTCGAACCCTCACTTTTGGACTTTCCCACCGACAGTTCATCAAGCGTCTGCTCTGTGTTGCTGCGTTCTTGATTCGGTGACAGCTGACCATGTTGTTGTTTCACACCTGGCGAATGACCAGCTGGTTTGTCGAGAAGCAGCTCATCTTGCATTGTGTTTGGGAAAAACAAAAACGTATTGTTGAGGTTGTTGTGCAAATCTGCCGGGGATAATGGTCTCACGTTCGAGTTTAGGTTGAAAACGTACTCCCCCATTAGATGATCGCTCGATTTCCTCTATCTGGACTGTTAGGCGACGAAGTTCGGGTGTTGACTAGAAAAACCTGTACGCCACGTCCGTCTCTTCCCTTCCTCGGCTGCAGAACAGCAAAATCGATGACGAACGATATTTTTGTTCACTGAATGTCATGACGTCATCAAAATCGATAGCACACAGGCGCAGTCAGTGTTGCGTTCAGTCCGCGAGAAGTTTCACGGATAGTTTCGCTTGTATGAGAGCTACGTGCGCAATATGCAAGACAAAATGTGCTTATTCATACTAAAATCCTTAGCATTCTTGCTATTAAACATGCATGCTCGCTGTATTATATTATTGTAATAATGCCATACGTAATTGACTCGAGACGAGAGTATAATAACTGATATTAGTTTGCCATGGAGCACTGTGGCATCTGACCAGAAATTTGCACGTACATGCAGTTACATTTTTTTGCGTCTTGCGATTCAGATTCTTTTTCAAACACGTTACAGTCAGTATTATAAATCTATATAGAAATATGCGACAATTTAAAAAGTAACAGATTTCTTTCTGTGCATTATTATGTATTTTTCATCGATATACGTTGCATGTAAGTTTTAAATCTTTAATACAATAGACTAGTAACCAAAAATAAGAAATATTATTAAAAATTATTTAATATGTATACAGTATAGTAATAGATATCTGATATCGCCTTTATGGGTTCCCGTCGATACTTTTTTGTAATCAACTGTTATGATAGGTTACCATAATCCATTTTAAGTAACAATAAAATTGTTACGGCTTAAATGTATTTTTTCGTCAAATTTACGCGATTAAGTAGCATAATGTAAACGCTAATAAAAATGTAATAATTTTATGAAAGCGTAATAAATTTTATTCTGTACCGAGAGGTGGCAGCACATGTATAAATGGCAAGTTGTGTTGTTGAAGAAGTAATGTTTGTGCAACCAATTATTCATCGAAATGGTGTGACGATCTTCTATTGAAATACGAAATATGACCGAAAACTCTTCGTCTACTTCTAGGGAAGCCTGCGAAATAAGAAGAACTTGCTCTGGTGATGATCCAGATAGGTAGCGTATTCTAATCTAATTCGGCAGTGCCACTGGCACTGGCACTGCCGCTGAGACTGAGAGGGTCTATGTCCCCCAGGCCCAGGGGCCAGGGTACTGCCGGAACTAAACCGACCAGGCTCTCCGACTGTTACACGGCGGAGGAGCCTGACACCCTTCCATACGAAATGCCTGGTAGCTTGAAAACAAACTCCGAATTTCGTAAAATTTCGTAAATAAAACAATGTATTACCACATTTGACCTCACCTGTTACATGTTGCAACTATCGCTACACTTCTTAATTACTATTTACCTCGAAATACACGTTAAAATAAGAGAATTTCGAACAGCTATACTATTTGAACGTTGTAAAACGCCATTCTGGATGTTCTTATGTCTCTTCTTGTACGCAAAAATTAACGAACTTTCGCTACGTATTATGGGATATCTATGGGAAAATGGCGGCGTTTTTTGAGTTTTATCTTATAAATTTATAAACAATTACTCGCTGACACGTAAGTACATGCTCAGTGATAGCGCGCATATAATAAATCGAGGCATGGAAGTACAGAGAAGCTGTAAGAATCATAAAAAGTTAGATAATTTAACGTTAAATAGCAGCGCACGTACTGCCAAACAAAATTCTTATGCGTCGGTTTGTGACCCTCTCGGCTCTCGCTACGTAGTGTTAAGCGAGATGGGAATTTGTGGCTATGCCGGAACTAGCTCTAGTTCTATAGCCCGCTTTCATTAACTGCCGCAGGGCTATAAAACATCTTGAACTAGATTTCGCAGCTACACCGGGTCCCGAAATGTTTCACGAAAAATGGCTCTCAAAACGCAAAATGATCGGGCTTTTTAACACTTATTTATCTACATGGACATCTCACCTATCTTTTTGAACACTTTCCACAACTTTACACCATGTATTTATGCATTTATTCCTCACAAGTCAGCACTACTGGCAATTTCGTTTGAAATGCTCTAGCGTGTGCACGCGTGACGTCACCCGATATGTAATAGGCTGCACCATAGCTGCCATGTGTTTTGTCTACATATCCGGTGACGTCACGCGTGCACACACTAGAGCATTTCAAACGAAATTGCTAGTAGTGCTGACTTGTAAAGAATAAATGCATTAATACATGGTGTAAAGTTGTGAAAAGTGTTCAAAAAGATAGGTGAGATATCCATGTAGATAAATAAGTGTTAAAAGGCCCGATCATTTTGCGTTTTGAGAGCCATTTTTCGTGGAACCTTTCGGGACCCGGTGTAGCTGCGAAATCTAGTTCAAGATGTTCTATAGCCCTGCGGCAGTTAATGAAAGCGGGCTATAGTACTAGAGCTATGCCGGAACGTACCCTGGTACTAAATACTACTATCTAATATGCCGGACCATACCTTGCCTACTCCACTAACGAGTCTAGGGAGTCGTCTACGCCTACTCCCTAACCCTAACCATATCAGCTAGATAGTTACCAGGGTACGTTCCGGTATACCGGACCGTACCCAGGGTACGTTCCGGCAGTACCCTGGGGGACATAGACCCTATGAGCGCCACTGCCAGCCTGCCAGCCACATTGGCAGACATCATCCACTTAGGTGACTAAGGTGTTCTAGTACGGGTAGCGATTGACTCGAACCTAATTTCCTAGCCGACTCTTAACCTAAGCCCCAAGTTATAACTGCTATTACAAAATTTTAGATAACAGAGTTTGGTAAATAGTTCCGGTCAATGTCAGATCGCTGAATAAGAGAGTTTTTGAAGATACTACTAGTACTAGTACTCAGTGTTCTCATTAGGAACCGGCCACCGGCCGAATTGACCGTCTACTCTGCTGTTTCTGCCGGTTACAATTGGCTCAAGTATATTTTTAAAATAATTATTTTATTTTTTATTTGCATTTAGTTTGCTCTAATTATTCTCCAAAGTGAAAGTGTTTTATGAGCTACTACTAATAAATCAGTTGAGTGTATTTGTATGCATGTTATGTGCACAAGAAGCATTGTTTTGTTTTTTAGTAATGCTATTTACATACTTGTCTAACTCTTATAATTAACTCTGAATGTACCAGGAGAAACAAAATTGGAAAAAAGGACCATACTGTAATCCAAATGTGTCTGTTTACTGTAGCTCAGAATACACCAGATTGCATCTCAGAGCATCTAGGTTTTAAAAAAAACACCGCCACGACCTGTTGCAAAAGCATTTCGGCCTGTTAATATAAAAGATAATAAAAACCCTGAGTACTACTACTACTACTAGTAGTACTAGCGTCTGTTCCTCGGCTGCTTGTAGCTACACTATATGTATACATGGAGTAGTAGAGTGTTGTGGTTTGCAGGAACATTGCTGTTTAAGGCGTGACTGTTAGGTTGTGATGCAGTAGGTGGGCACTCTAAGTGGTACATAGGTGTGGTGCAGTGTGTATTCGTTTTGCAGGAAGCATTGCTGGGTGTGCTTTGCGACAGAGGACGATGACAGACAGGCGGCGTGGGTGCGTCCGTGCCGATGCCGCGGCACGACCAAGTGGGTGCATCAGCAGTGTCTGCAGCGATGGATCGACGAGAAGCAGAAGGGAAATGCAAACAGCCCGGTGTCGTGTCCCCAGTGTAGCACCGAGTACATCATTATATATCCCAAGCTAGGTATGTTTCCTGTACAGACAGACATACCTCCTTATACATCCAGAGCTAGGTATGTTTCCTGTACAGACAGACATACCTCCTTATACATCCAGAGCTAGGTATGTTTTGTACATGGCAGACATACCTCCTTATACATCCAGAGCTAGGTATGTTTTGTACATGGCCGCACATTATTATATATCCCAATTTAAGTACATTTGGTAGATGGCCGCAAATTAGGATTTGTCCTAAGCTATGAACACGTACACGGGCGTACATTATTGAATATCCCAATCTAGGTACATTTTATACATGGTCTTACATTATTACATATCAAAAGCTAGGTATGGTATTATGCAGAGCTATATATATATAATTACTATATATCTGAAGCTAGGTATGTTTTGTACACATGTGTCATGTACCACTAATCTTAACCCAGTGTGTAGCTCGTATGTAACTGGCACCTCGTGCGAGATTCGTCGATATTATTTTATATTTATATATTGTCATTGTCATTAGCATTATATATTATTTTATTGTTTTTTAATAAATATTGTTTTGACTGATTTCAGGTAGCACTGTCTATGTGCTGGACCTTGTTGATAGGCTCGTGTATAAGGTGTGTCCATTTGTCGCAGCCGGACTCGTTGTAGGTTCCATATACTGGACAGCAGTCACTTATGGAGCCGTCACAGTCATGCAGGTATAACATAAGGGAAATTAATATGGAAGGCTAATAATTTCCATTGCAATCACTAAAGGTGCAAGTGTGAATGACCTGTAATTATGTCTGATATAATTATGTATATGATCATACTTGTATATAAGATTCTCGTTCAATTTTTAAAACAAGACAGAACACATGTTACGTAGTTGATAGATAATATTTTAAGCATTATCAACTCAGTATTAATTTAGCATTAATTAATGACAACCTGTTGTTAAATATTACTACACGATTATCCGCTAAGTTAATATGTAATCGGTATATATCCAATTCAACACAAAAGTAAAAGTCACATGTAAATTTAATTCTGCATCTATAAATATTAAAGGCACTATACTAAAGGTTCTATCAAATAGGTATATATTGTTCTATAGGTACTAGATACTACAGGTATATAGTGTTCTGTAGGGACCCTACTATATTTATATATGGTTCTATGGATTCTATGTTATTGTATCCACACTATTGCTGCATATTTCTGTATAGGTTCTATACTGTAGGTATATTTTTATACTGGTTTTGTATTATAGGTGTATATGGTTCTATAGGGTCAATATTATCGGTATATATATTTTCCTATGGATTCTATATTACAGGTTCTACACTATGGGTAGGTAGGTATTTTCCTATGGATTCTATATTATAGGTTCTTCACTATGGGTATCTATTGTTCCACAAGTTCTATACTATACGAATGTACTGTTGTACAGGTTCTTGGCCACAAGGAGGGTTTGAACGTGATGGAACAGGCTGACCCTCTCTTCCTGCTCATCGGTCTGCCAACGATTCCGATCACGCTCATCCTCGGTAAGATGATCCGCTGGGAGGACTATGTGCTGCGCGTCTGGCGCAAGCACTCGCCACACCTGCCGCTGCTGGGTCACCTCTTTCCAGAAGGCGCGTACAGGGTGCTGGCCCCGCCCGACGATATCCCAGCTTTCTCAGGTGAGAGACATCGCGTGCATGTCATCCATGTTATGTTATATTAACCCTTGTAGGTACCTAGATTATAGATAACACATAAGGCAGTGACAAGGGATCTCCAATGTTGTCAGTCCGCTGCCAGGACACAAATGTTCCCGTTATTTTGAGACTCACACTTTCACAATCTTAACCAATACTATGGTGCTAGATACATAACATTATAGTTGTTAATGTACTAGGTAGTACGTCCAGCATGACAGTTTCAGAGAAGTATCGTGTTATAGCTCTCGTTCGAATGATGGATCTTGTAATTGGCCTTCAGTTGCCCATCCGTTTTATCGTGGCATATCTAAACACTGTACTAGAGTCACCTCTGTACATCTGCATTCGTATAGGTGGTGTGTGTGTGGTGTGGGTGTGTATGAGCGTGCGTGCATGCGTGCGAGCGAGCATGTTGTTTGTGTGTGTGTGTGTCTGTGCGCGTGCGTCTGTTCATCCGTCCGTGCACGCATGTTTTAAGAGGGTGCATATTTAAGTAGTGTTATGTTTTTCTTCTTCTATAGGGCCGTTGTCAGCTACAAGAGTCATGTGTGGTGCCATGATTCTGCCAACTGTTGCAACTATCTGTGGGAAGATGATGTTCAACTCTGTACAGAGTAACCTTCAAAGAACAATACTGGTACACAAGATTTTGAGCAATACATAAATAAGTAGGCAGTAGGCATTTTGACTTTTTGCATGCCAACCATTTTAAGTTTTCATTCGTTATGCTTATAATGTTGCTATGGTAACCTGGCAAGTTAAACTTGACCAACTCACCAAGCCGCTATCAATCTATATATATAAAGTTGTTCAGCCGAATGTGTGTGTTCGCGCATAACTAGAGAACTCCGCAGCCTAGAGGAAAACTAAAGACATTTTCAGAATCAGCACGTCTGGGAGGTGGTTCTGGCTGAAAAATTTCAAAAAAGTAAAAAAGTAAAAAATTTATAAAAAATTCTATTCATCAATAGATATGGCGTACACATTAACATTATACATCACGTACGTGGGAATCCATGATGTATAACCATAATGGCCCAGTAGCCGAATGGATAAAGCAGGGTTCGTAGCGGGTAGGGTCTCTGTATACAGAGAGTTGCGCCAACTCAGGATTTGACGCCATGTTGTTTCCAAATGGATTCACACCGCTGCCGCTTAAGTACAGCGCTGTATGGATACGCTGTACAATATTCCGTAGTAATTAATTAGACTAATCGTGCTTCAATAAACTCAAAATTTACAGAGATTATAGCTAAGACTTCTAGAAATGTAACTCAAATTGTTCGCGCCATATGATAATTTAATTGTACACTTTCTTACGGCCATAG
>NW_014577104.1:459326-461327 GCF_000485595.1 Priapulus caudatus | reverse complement strand
ACACCGGTGGACGTACACACCTGTATACACCCAGGGCCATCCACACCTATATACTCCCGGGGGACGTACACACCTGTGTACACCGGTGGACGTACACACCTGTATACACCCAGGGCCATCCACACCTATATACTCCCGGGGGACGTACACACCTGTGTACACCGGTGGACGTACACACCTGTATACACCCAGGGCCATCCACACCTATATACTCCCGGGGGACGTACACACCTGTGTACACCGGTGGACGTACACACCTGTATACACCCAGGGCCATCCACACCTATATACTCCCGGGGGACGTACACACCTGTGTACACCGGTGGACGTACACACCTGTGTACACCGGGGGATGCACACACCTATGCGCACTTGGGGGTGTATACACACACGTGCTCCTGGGGTTGCACGTCTGTGTGGGCTATCTCCATTCAGTTGGAGTGTAGGAAGTAAGTGAAGCATTGTGATTCAGCTCATTTCCTCTGCTGTTATTCGGGAGTGCAAACGGCAGCAGCGAAGTGGGGTTTTGTTGTCAGTTAGAATTTACGTGGTCTCACGGCTACATGTATCGTTTGTTATCGCATTACACGTGTGCTCTTTATGCATATTAGTAAAATGCTTGCAGCAATTATTAAGCTCTGGGAGTGGTTGTATATTTAAAGTAATAAAACGTTTGAGTACAACTTATCTGAGTAAATATAATGAGTTAATCTTGAAAATAGAGGTTCTATATATATTTGATGGCATTAAAGTTAATGCTTGAAAATCGATTTCAGTAAACGTGTCATGTATATCTACTGATATTCTAAATATAAACTGTAGGTACGTGTACGGTGAGAGGAAAGGCAGAGGGGATCTAGTCTTAATTATTATGCTTGATTGCCTAAAGTATTACTTGCCGACAATACGCATACAGCAGCAATTGCAAGTTACATTTCCCTGAGCCACAAGTGCCTGTATAAATCCGAATTTTGGCATTTTCTCGTCCAGTGCTATACAATAAGGCACCAAATTCCCACTAAGCAGATTTATACTGGCACCTGAGGCTACAAGTTCCCATGTCATCATGTATGCTTGGTCTTTGTGACAGCACTTATAGCTTGAGCTTGTAAGACTTGGCAAGTGGGAAGAGCCTGGGAGTTCATGCTTCAGTGCCGTGACGCTGCTAGCATTCGAGTTAAGCAGTGATTAAACAGTCTCACTACGTGCGATGTAAATTCATGTGCAGTTTACCATTCACGGTGTGCCATCCACAAATATGCTTCCTATTAAATATGATTGGAGTCGTAATTCCTATAGAAGCATTTACTATTATCAGATACTTGCATGTACTTAAATGGAAAAGGAACACAATCAGAGAATAGATAAGAACAACAAAAATTCAAACTCACTATCCTCCCCCTCTCTCTCCTTCCCTACCTCTTCCTCTCCATCTCCCCACCTCATAATGGTAACATCCGAAGCCAAATTGAAGCCGAATTGCCACAGCGAAGCACTCAACGAATAAAATTTCGTTTGAATACAAATTTGCTCTATTAACTGCTATTATACCAGCATTCCTAACTTCGTGGCTGGGTTACAGGTGGCTTCTGTTGCTATTCCCTCACCTCCTGCGCACCTATAGCCTGAATAAGCATGAATACATTGCTGCAAGCAACTAGATGCCACAATGATGATTGTCGTGTTCTAACTGACAGTTTACCCCGTTAACATTGCCTATGTGGTGAATTACAGGGCTATGTGATTTCTACGGAATGTAGTGAATGTAAATAAATGTAATGATATTGTATCAGAATACATCTGAATTCAGTGGTATATTTATTAGCTCATCTGACGAAGTCAGATGCAGCTTGTAGAATCACATTAGCGTGCGTCCGTCCGTCAACAGTCGAATTGCTGCTCATAGATTTCAGCAGCTATCTCTATTTTATGCTACTTCTATACAACGATTTCAACATATGCAGGCATGACTCCAAAGTATAAAGAGGGGGCGAGTCCGTT
>NW_014577104.1:454241-457860 GCF_000485595.1 Priapulus caudatus | reverse complement strand
AGGATTGAAATGTACATTCCGATTTCGCCCGCCGGGGTCCAAACTCTTCGACGAATGATGGGGCTATAAGGCAGACCTCTTAAAGCAAATCCATGTTAACCCTCCTCTTGGTAGCGGGCGCTCAACAATTCTTAGCCTGCAGCACTTACTCTTCGCACGTCAGCGCGAAAGTACATTTCCATGTTCCTTTCAATAAAGTGTATGAAAAATCGGTAGTCAGCGCTGCAAACAAAAATTTTGCACTCGGACCGTACACCATGTCCTCAGAAATGTCTGATATCTGACGCTTTCCGCCCACTTGCCCTTTGACCTTGACTCCCCAATTTTCGCACTGGTGATGGTTTCCTGCCCCTCACACTTATTACACGAAATTAAGAGCATAGCGTCGAGCCGTTCAATTTGTGCGCAATTCCGTATTTTCATCCATACCTTAAGTTAATCGCGGGGAAATATTCCCCCCTCCGTTGACACATTCTTGATCTTTGACCCTTGACCCCAAAATTGTCACCCAAGGTTCCTTTTCACGAATCCCCCCCCCCCCCCCGACGTCCCAATATCGTGACCGGTACGTCGAGCGGTTAAGATTGTGCGCCAACAAATTCGAAGTGAAAGGCAAGTATCATTTAATAAAATAAACCAAAATCGCATGGGGGGGAGATAGTGAGCGTGTCCTAACAATGATGTGTACGCAACTGCGTATCTGCATATCTGCGCCTAACAAATGTGTCACTACACACGACTGAAATTGTACGTTCATAACCGTAGCGACAGACCCCAGATGAGCCCAGACGCTCTGCGGCTCTTGTTTCTCGACTTAGAGTAAGAATTGTTGTATATATAATACGGAATAATTAAATCTGCTGTGCAATTGTGTATATAAATATTGTTAGTGTACTTTAATAGTCGGTGATCTATCAGAAATCGTGTAAAAAAGTCTTATTTTGGCTTCCAGAAAGGGTCGTGTACGTCCTTATTTCAACATGTGTCTTACTACTATGACCCCTGTAAAGCATCGGACTCCTAAACCATTGATTCTGGGTTCGAATCCCACGACGGGAAATTATTTCTTTCTTTACTTTTGGACTGTTTAGTATGTACTTCTGCCGTATTCACCGTTAATTTCAAAATTTAAATTTTTTTACTACATTTAAAGGGATGGTTTACTCTAGGTTCTAGGGTTATTTTCAGCTAATTTAGGTTATAATTACGCTACATAAAAAGTTTCATTGTTTAATCACCATTAGAAATATTTTTTTTAAATGTTTTAAAACTAACCACTACAGTTTGATTACAACGATGGTGGCGCCACTCAAAGCGCACGATCTGATAAGTTGCGCAAAACCACTCCAGCCAAGGGCTACAGACCGAGGGTGTTTCTTATTTATTAATTTAAAAGCAAAAAGATTGTAATATCTTATAAACGACATATAGTTTCACTTATAATATGAATAAATTTGCCCCAAAATGAATTTAGGTGAATTAATGAAAAACGGTTAAATAGCATTTAGGTATAAATATAATTGCACTTTTGTGATTAGCCCTCGGTCTGTAACGTGCAAAATAAATTGTCAAATACGCAACTTTTTCGGGGTGGCAGCACGGTCGCGAGTGTCATGGCGCCGTTCAAATTTCGTAGCGTTGATGTGTAATTAATTATAACAATTAAATTAGGTATTTGGTAACAAATACGTGTGGGTATAGACGATTTGTTATACAGTAAGTACAGTTGTATGCAGTAGGCTAGAGGCTACTGTTCTTTTAAACGTTTAGTAAAAATCCAGAATAAATTATGGTAGATGATAATGATAGCGCAAACTGACGGGAACACGTCACGGAAGCCTAAGTAGGTTACATATCAAATATGATATTTTATATATAATTTTATTTTATTATTTTTAATGTTTTACTTTTTTATATTAATGTCTTTTATCTTTTGATTTCTTATTATTTTTTATTGTTTGGAATGGCATGGGATGGGATGGCATGGCATGCCATGGCATGGGATGCAGTGTGATGGGATGGGATGGCATGGGATGCGATGAGATGGGATGGCATAAGGGATATGGTATGGGATGGAATGGGATGCGGTGCAATGGGATGGCATGGCATGGAATGGGATGGATGAATGGATGCATGGATGGATTGATAGATAGTTAGATTTTTTTGGGTATTTTCCTTTCAACCAAGCGGTCACCAACTGAGTAACGCCACTGATTTCCCCGGGCAACGCCGGGTATCCCGCTAGTACATAAATAAGAAGGCAGTAGGCATTTTGAATTTTTGCGTGCCAACCATTTTATGTTTTCATTCGTTAATTAATGCTTATAATGTTGCTATGGTAACCTGGCCAGTTAAACCTGGCCAACTCACCAAGCCCCTATCAATACATAAATAAGAAGGCAGTAGGCATTTTGAATTTTTGCATTTTGCAGTTTTGCTTGTGAATCCATTTCTAAGATAAAATCAATGCACTAGATTTATATGTTATATATATTCTGCAAAATTCTTATCATGCTTTCAACTCCAATATCCATTTGAAAGCATGTAGACTGCAGTCATATTTTTTGGCATAGCACCCATTTAAAATTTGCACGAGGCCATTATTCTTCCTGCAATATTTTCGTTCCCTGCAATCACCATTACAAAACTGGAGAACCGAGTATATCTTCTCGTTTTATAAAAAATCAGATCTATCCAACCAGTTGTGTAGCATGCTAGCATCGCACACACTTTTACAAGTTACATGTGATTCTAACTAACTAAACTAGATTTAAACTAGTGGACTTGCTAGATACCAAACCTCAAACAAAATCTGGTATGTGAAAAAGTTCTTTTTTTGAATAAATATAGGAATAGAAATAATATCTACATCGTGGTTCCAGTACAAAGCATAATACTTTATTCTAATTTAATCGTAAACCTGATTAATTCTAAATTTAATTTATAATGAGATAAAGCAAACGCTTTGCAGTGTTATTACAGCCATGTGAAAACATGTCATTCTGTAGTCTGATAACTGCTGAAATTTATGTCTTCACGTTGATATATACCTTGTATTGTATAATCCCAGGAGTTTACGTTTTCCTTCCCCAGGGTGGCATCGCCTTCATCGTGCTGAAGGGAGCTATTAAGCTATACTTCAAGCAGCAGAACTACTACCGAAGATTAAACCGCTGCATCGTGGACTTTGATGAGGGCGTGGCATTGCGACAGCAGCAGCAGCAGCAGGAGGATGAGGATGAGGATGATGAAGCTGTGGAGTTGTTACAGGAGGTAGCGAGCGTCGGCGCGGGGGAATCTGAAGCCAGCATCTCCGTCTCGGAATCGGACGACAACGAGGCTGCGGCGTAATCAACGAGAACCGAGTGCGCAGCTCGTCAGGAACTGTCCACCTGCCCCCCCCCCCCGATTCCCCGGTCGGTGTGCAATTCCACTTCTTCTGCCAATTTATGTGAATGTTACATTCTTCCCCTGTCCTGCGCACCTATGTGTACCTGGGGACGTACACACCTATATACACCCTGGGACGTACACACCTGTATACACCCAGGGCCATCCACACCTATATACTCCCGGGGGACGTACACACCTGTGTACACCGGTGGACGTACACACCTGT
>NW_014577104.1:427711-452489 GCF_000485595.1 Priapulus caudatus | reverse complement strand
GGAAATACGGGATTGCGGCACAAATTTCAACGGCTCGACCTATGCTCGTAATTTTCGATGTATAGTGTGATGGGGAGGAAACCCATCACCAGTGCAAAATTAGAGGTTAAATGGCAGTGGGGGAAATTTTCTGAGGACGTGGTCTAACGGACCGAGTGCAAAACTTTTTTGTTTCAGCGCTGACCTACCATTTTTATCACTTTATTGAAAGGACCATGAAATGTACTTTCCGCTGACGTGCGAAGAGTAAGTGTCTGATAACCTTTTGACCCTCAAGAGGAGGGTTAAACATGGATTTGTTTAAGAGGTCTGCCTTACCTCTGCCCGCCATCTTCGTCGAAAGTTTGGACGCCGCGCGGCGAAATCGGAATGTACATTTCAATCGATGACGTAACTGATACAGTAGCGCGCCGCGTGGGTGTTATTTGTTTATAAACAATTTAGTCTGACTGACTCTCTCCCTCTCTCTCGCTCTCTCTCTCTGCAATAAAATTTTTTTTGCTGAAATGATGTATACGCAACTGCGTATCTGCATATCTGCGCCTAACTAAGGTGTCACTACGCACGACTGAAATGTTACGTTTATAACCGTAGCAACAGACCTCAGATGAGCCCAGTCGCTCTGCGGCACTTGTGTAGATTGTACATGTGTGAGTGTGTGTACCACTGAAACAGGGTAATTACAATTTGTTGAGATTTTCAAATACATTATTACATAGCAACTTGTTGTAAGCTGTCTAGTCAAATTTCAAGCTACATCTTGGGATTTTAATGGTGTCCAAATTCAGAAAATAGACAAACACAGAAGATACATTCAGAATTATGTACTGTACACTGATAATCAAAATTTGAGATGTGCTGATGGTTTGTTGAAGTTTGCTTGCTCAAGAATGAAATGGGACCTGTTGCGTGAAGATATGGGTTATGAAAAACCACCACACGCACACATAAACTTTAACACACTGGACTACATGTCCAGCCTCTATTTGCTTCTTGTACCTCATATAGCAATGATATATTATGGGGTAAAATGATTAATTTGGAGTGTATAAAACAATGACTGTGTCATGTTTATCTTTTTTCCTTTAGGCGTCAGCCCTATGTGGTAAGACCACATTTGCTAGGCTCTAATTAAAATGAACCCCCATTCTTATAACATGTAACACAAACGGACTTCTTACTTGACCATTTAATGCCCTTACATGCCCTTTTACATAATTTTTATAATAGATTGTTAGCAGCCACTGCAAATCCCTTGATATATATTGTTTTGCCAAGTTTTACAGTTACAATGTTGGGACTTCTCATAATTAAAACCGCAATGTTACAGACAAATTCACCTGCCACAATTCAAACTAAAGACTCTTTACCATCGAGTGAAAGTAGTTTCTCATTAATAATTACGTTATTGTGAAAATCCCGGCCTTCTACAAGCACCGGTTGTGCTCAACAGTAATTTGTACCATAACAGGCTAACGCTCCATTAGGAGTGTTCCCAACTTTGATATCATTAATAATTAATGATTAATGATTAATGATTGATAATCCTAACCCTAACCCTAACCCTAACCTATAACATAACCCTAACCATTAATGACATTAAAGTTGGGAACACTCCTAATGGAGTATCAACCCTATAACACATGAAATACTTCCCACTAGGAATATGAGCTTTAAGTACGATGGCCCAGCTGTATAAGGACAGCTTTTGATACACTAGGGATTAAATTTTAATGCGAAGCCAGGCTAGTGATATTCAAAATATGGATTCTGTGCGTAAGGTAAGAGGAAATAGAGGGGGAAGTATAACATCAGGCTCGTAGCACAAGGGGAGACGTATAAGCCATATGTACAACAGCTATAGCATGTAAAGTGTTCCCAAGTCCCCACGTAGAAGTCTTCCGTCTGATATCAGAAACTCAGAGCTTGGACTTTCCAGAGCCGATGCAGATGTAGGGCTTGACGAGTGGGAAAAGTCCAAGCCCACTCTTGAATGACGTGACATTGTGAATAGTGGTGGGTTGCTATAGAAAACAAGGAAGTATCGGAACTTACATCAGTCAAATATGAAAGTAACATGAAGTAAACGCTGGTAGAATGGTAAAAGTATCATTTAAATTTGGTAATAATAATCACACATTGTTTACCTTAACTCTGTCATCTGCAATTTCCAGACCATCCAGTGTACTCTGGACAGATGCCTGCTCTCCCTTGGCAGATGACACAATGTGAACAGCCATCTTGGATCTGTGTGGACCACCTTCTGCTATCATGTCCTGCAAACAAATGATGTTGTTAATTGCTTGTGTTAACCAAATTAACAGGCATGCTTTGATGATAGTAAAAGCTACGAAATTCACACTGTACCCTTGTAGGATACTCCCTGTAGTACAGAATTAAAGATGATAATGTAGTTGCTATTTTGCTTGACTCTGCTGCTATTTGCCGTATCGATCTACCCATATGATCGATGTTGAACTGGGTATTCAGTATAATGCAGTGGACTGCGTAGTTATCATTACGAGATTACGAGTCCAATTTGTAATTGCTAATGCAACTATCAATTAAAAACCCAAATTCACATTTTTTTTAACATCGCACTTACCCTGTAAAATGTCACCACATCTTCCTTGGTAAGAGTTTTCAGATGGGCCACTTCTATACTATCTGTATAACAAAATGGATTAATATATTCATTCATGGATGTAAATTTGATTAGTGGAAATGCCATCCCCTATGTATTAGATACTTCATCTTTAATGTAAACGTTAATGCATTTGCATAATAAAATGTCTTCTACCTAATTGTATTAAATGTGTTAAACACGTTAAACTCATACATGTTCTATAGTTCAACAAATTAAAATGTTTTGTAATATAAAGAGCAGAATGTGAAGGAGGGTAATACTGTTCTAATGTGTGTGGGTTACTACTACTCACCCCTGTCAAAGTTGTACTGCCTGGAGACGATCTCTCCCCAATATTTCGCCGATTGGTGCGATAACTTCTTCGGTTTTTCCAGTCGCCTCGCTACCAAGGCTGACAGATGTCTCTGGAATTCCTCATCTGACATGTTGTCTAGATAGGTCTGCAGATAAAGAGATTTCCCATGCATTGGCAAAATCATTTCATGCTACCATACTACAGGAAAACGTATGATGTAGTCATAATAGTATCCCCAAGCTGCATTGAAAATATATCAGTGCAGTTGAAGCACTAGATCCTATGTCTGGGCATGAATATATCTATACAATTACTAATTATAAATGACTAATGATATTCACGATGCTGGCTATAGTGCTGTTTCTTGACTACAGATTCAAATATCTATTTGTTCACATGTTGCAAAATTATGCAGATTGCCAGTGACATATATAAATCATATGTATTTTCAAATCAACTAGAAAAATGTGTGAGCGCATGTATTTTCGAACTAAAAAAAGAATTTTTCAATGATTTTGTCACCATGGTATGGAGGACTAGGAGGACAAGAAGGTACAGAAGAAGAGAACGCAAAGGAAGTGCTCTTTGCATTATATCATGAAAATATTTACACTAATTTGTACACATCTATGTAATATTATTTGAATATGCTGTTGATTATATTAATAGGCATCTCTGCGATACACACATCTAAACTCTGTAGGAAGGCTTCGGCTCTCTGGTCAACGAAATCACAGGATTTGTCTGACTGTACTATGATCCTCAGTCCCTGTGTACCGTGCGCCCGTCGCACTCCGCTGAACACAATGTAACCTGCAACAGAAAAATAACAGTTACCCATGAATAGAGACATTGGCAGCTGCAGCGGTGGCGGCGGCAGCGGTAGTGATGGTGGTGGTGGTGATGTTACCGTCAACATCATCGTCACCATCATCATTGTACAATACTTATATGACCATGAGAATTCACCGCACTCTCACTGAAAATAACGGGTATACACATACGAATTTAGCGACAGAGTCGGAAGGCAGCATCCGAATAAATATAACAATGCTTAACTATATTAGATACTTGGGGAAAGAATTCGTGTGTCTACTTAAGTGCATAAATGTGTGTCAATGCTCGTTGTTAGTAAACAATGGCAAGATATGTTATGTCATAAGAGCAATGACATCTGACACTCGCGCAAAATCTCTCTCGTTCGAGCAAAATAATTTGACTTCAGAATAAACCAGTGGTAGAGCTTCATACTCTGTGGTACTCCTGTAAATACCGTATCCCTGTGAACCTCAGCGTTACCCTACCTGGTTTAAGCCCATTGCCTTTTCATAAATTCCAGGTTGTGCGTGTATTCCTCTGTGTCCCACATAAAATATTTCGTTATAATGCAAGTTGCATTAATATCTCTTCTTGGACGGAAACGTGTCTTGGTGTACCTCCAACTTACTGTGGTGCCTTAATATTTGTGATTAAACCAAATAAAATTTTGATGACCTAAAAAAATTGTATTCCTACTGTTGCTACTCACCGAGCTGTTCCTGTGTGCGTAATACATTGAAGCACGGTTCGGATATGATCTGGCAGAAGAGTTCCAACACAACATTCATCGGTATTGACTGCAGGCTGCACTGGTAGTAGAGCTCTAGTGCTGAACCACTGTGCACCTCGTTGTATTCTCTGAACAAGTAACTACTATCTGCAACGAGACGTTTAATAATACTATAATGAGAATAAGTTTCTCAGAAATGAGAGAGAATGAGTTCTGCCTCAGCAATTCCACCACAAACCCTCTATATACCCATAAATTCAACCTAAACCAGAGATGCCAACACATATTTGAAGCAATCTGTAGTTTCTGGCCATCAAATTAGTAGTTCGAGGGTCACGTAGTGACCCGAGTTTGCTAGGGGGGTCCGGCATGCCCCCCGGAAAAATTTTTGATTCTGAGATGCAATTTCCTGTATTCTGACGGTCAAAAATGACAATAAATTGCCAATAATTGACAAAAAAAATATTTTTTTCGATCACAGTGAAATTCGTAGTTTGATACAAACTGGTCGTAGTGGTGCAAAAGGAATAGAAATTCGTATAAAATATGGATAAATCGTAGTGGTTGGCATCTCTGCTAAACGCTTGAACATGTTGAATGCATAAAGCCAGGTTATAATCATTAGAGATATAAACAGTAATGGCAAGAATACATTACAAATTAACAATAGATTTATTAGCTACAGTATACCTAATTGATTTACCTTCTGATTGTGTTAAGAAGATACATTTGATGAAATTTAGTTAATGCCATGTGTACTCAGAATAATAATAACAATGATAAAATACATGCTCAGAAGACACTTCCCACTACATTATACAACGCAAAGGTTTCAAGCTCTTCATTATTCACGTTTCACTAATCTTCATAGCAGAAATAAATACAGAGTAACTGGCTCCACAACTCACTATCTGGAATCTGGTACTCTCTATCTTTCACAAGCTGGCTGGGCAGCAGTGGCTTTGTTCGTACAGTGCTCTGCAGTGTCTCCTCAACAATTGCAACTATCTCACTCGCTTTCTGTTACAGAAGAGACAAATGTTACAAATTACAATTTATATCTAAAACAGTCTTATACATTATATCAGTAAATAGTCTTATGTACAACGTAAACATGCTGTCCTTTGATGTAAAATCATGGAACGCTCAGAGCAACTGCAGACATATGTAAATTTTATCATGACAGCCATTGTTGCATTTTGATGTGGTGACTTTGAATTCAGCTGTGATATATTACATCACAATCTTATGAAACTTTTACGTGGTTTTTCTATACACATAGTGTAATATATGGTGACAAAGAAAGTGAATATATATATATATATATATATATCACCTACATGCACATGTGAAGCTCTCTTTCATAATACAGCCAACTAGCACTCTGCTCGTTCCAAATGTGTGTTAAGCATTCTATATTTAATACCACATGCAATAAGGATACTCTCAAACTTTTGCACGGGTATTGCTCTAATGAAGATTAAACGTTTATTGACGAATGAATCGAATCAATCACACGTTTTATTTATAGAGGAGATATATCTCTATGCTCAAGCCAAAAAATTTCATGAAATTTCCAGCACATAATTATGTTACCACACAAATTTTGAATTTTTATGTAAAAATAGTATTTTGGATATTTCTCAATTACCACAGAGTGAGGAAGCAAAATTTTCGCCACAGGTTAAGCACAATATGTACCAAAATAGCGCATCAGGATTTTTCTTTGAAAAAAACTGCTTGAAAATAAAGTTGTGTGTTAGAATTGAAAATTTTAGCGAATAAAGAGGCATAACTAATAAAATACAACACTTAATAACAATCCCTGACACGCTTTTTTACAGCCATATGTTACCATTAAAACGAGTGTAAAATTAAAATAATCCGAGTTGTAATCACAGGAAAATATCCATTTATACATCGGCTACTATGTCAGAAATCGAAACGGAGAAATCAGCGTTTTTCTATTTTTCACAATGATCGACCGCCTGTGTGCAAAATGGGTGAACGTATGTGAAACATCTACTGTTAGTACTTACTGTGACATATGACTAACTGACACCACTAAATTGGTAATATGTTCCATGCACCTTGAGAAATTGTGAGAAATTACAAGGTTACCACCGCACTTTCATGCAAAACGCGCGTACGATGTGTACTGCATGCCGTTACTAAGCTATGTGTCAACAAACACGCGCCTAAATGCAAGGTGTGTAACAAGGGAAACGGGGCTATTTTCGGTCGCGCGACAATTTCAACTATCACTGGCAGATGACAGCTGTAGGAGGGTTGATGATGAATGATACTAGCATAGTAAATATTATGGAAATTCTGGTTGTATCATCTGACGTCAGCTGCTGCTCACTACACGGGCAATCAAAATGCTCTAAAAGTTCACATGTACCGTTATATGGAGAAATGAGCATATTCAGAGGTGGCACATAGTGTTAGCCATCGAATAAAGTAGAAAAATGAAAAATCTGTAAAATTTTGCCTAAAACCTTGAGAGAGTATCCTTAACAAGTAATGTGTAAGTAACAGTAGTAAGACAGATAATGGAGCAAAGAGCCAGCAGTGAAAAATTAGGTGGGCTGTACTCGGTTGATTTAAAAAAAAATTATGTAAATATCTTGCAATAACATGTTCACTTCACTGAGTCATAAAGTTGTGATCTGGGTCGGGTTCTATTGTAAGTTTTTTTTTTTTATTATGCCTAATTGTGAATTACCTGCTTCGTGATATTTCCAAAGAGAAGGAACTCAATGTGCATTTTCGACAGTAGCTGTGGAATGAACTGTTGCACTCTCTCTAATGTAACCTCTGCAACGAAGAGAAGATAGTACATATAACCACATCACAGAGCTACCTTGGCATGTACGTAAGAATTAAACCAGCTCGAACCACATCTTGGTAATATAACATCACTTCAACATGGGCAGTATTGCTCGCTCACACTTTAACAGCTTTAGTGATATTGTTAGGGAACCGTTAATAACCGTTATCAGAAACATGAAACACGAAAAATGTAATATGTCAAGACTGACCTTCCATGTTGTTTAGCAGTTCGTCTTTAGTCCAGGCATGTTCAGCCATCAGGATGGAGGTGTAGTACGTTGCATGCTGGTGTGGTTGCTCAGCACGGAAGTTCTTCAAGCCCCGCAGATACTGCAGAGACCAGAGAATGAATAATTATTTATACATTTCTAATTGCAGCAGGATGTATTTTCTAGAACCACGTTGGTGTTGTTTACGATATGTCTACAATGCACCAGGACATGTTGTAACCTACAAACATACACACGCACGGACACACACACACACGCACGCACGCACGCACGCACGCACGCACGCACGCACGCACGCACGCACGCACGCACGCACGCACGCACGCACATACATGGTGTCTTGCCAATACCAACAACGTGGAATGCACACATGCACAATACCATAACAGATTGATGTATATGTATTAGTGCCAACCTGCCCTATTAGCTTACATTATAGATTACGCAATACCTTATAGCTTTTGTACAGAATTAGATATTCACAGAAAGTGTTAGACAGCAGACAACAGTCTTTCATAATCATTTGCTATGCACTATTCATCATTTGCTATGCACTATTCATCATTTGCTATGCACTATTCATCATTTGCTATGTGCTATTCTACTGCACATGTGTAGCCAATGCCTTATGAACACTGACCACAGGTTGTATTTCAGCTAAATTAGGATGAGCAACCGTGCTTAAAAATTTTCTAGAACCAAAGTAAATCCATTGTGTTGCTCTTGATTGCTGGGACATTACACAGGATAGTGTTACGTATCAGGATTTTTCAGTGGCACCACGGCAAGTCAGGAGGGCAACCAAGGCAGTTGTCATCGGTACCGCGGCGAAAATTGAGCCGTGACATTACAGAGAATAGTGTCCCCTGTCAGTATGATGAAGATTGATTACAGGCCCACTCACATTCTCTTTGAGGATGTCAAACCTCTTGGGGTCAATCTGAAAGGAGGTCATCTTCTCCATCACCTTCCTTAGCAGGACATGCTGCTTGTCACTGTAGCCCTCCACCGCCAGCTGCAAAATGAAGCCATTTGAGAAGATTAGTGCTCGTTAGTAAGCGCTCGTTAGTAACTCTGAGATCTCAAAGCTATGAGTAAAGCTACAAACAAAGCTATGAACAAAGCTATGAACAAAGCTATGAACAAAACTGAACAAAGCTATGAATAAATCGATAAGAAAAGCTACGAACAAAGCTATGAACAAATCGATAAGCAAAGCTACGAACAAAGCTATGGGTGACAATGATGGATGGAATTGAATGGCGCTTCATAACTCTTTAAGCTGCTTTTGACTATTAGCTAAGCGACTAGTATTATGGGCTTGAGATTTATTAAGAGCTTTTGTTCATCAAAACCATAGAGAGCCTTCACCAAACACGCATCACAATAGCACTACGATACATAGATGGCTGTATCCGCATTATGTGTTTACTTGTGAAATGTAAAACTTGAAATTCTATTGAAATTTTACAAATAGTACATATAATGCATAAAAAGATGGATGGATGCCTGGATGGATGAAAGGATGAATGGATGGATGAATAGATAGATAGATGCATGCACGAACGCACGCACGCACGCACTCCCGACCGCCCGCCCGCCCACCCCGCACGCATACAGAGGATAGATAGACATTGTTCATTTTTCCAATCTGTATCATCCATCCACATCACAGAACAGCACTAACCGTCAGTCCATACTTGCTATTGTCTAGGCTGTACACAAGGCCTGCTAGTTCGGCTGCATATGCGTACTCGTTCAGCGTGTCTCTGAACAGAGACACGAACATGTAGACCATGCTGGCGTGCGTCGGGTCGAGGTACGCTAACGGACTGAAAGATGTGATGACATCAGTACCAACGTCTACGTACAAGCAGTCTGCCCACACATATGCACGCACACTTACACATACACACACACACAAGGACACACGCACGAACGCACAATAGATGATAAAGAATATATTAACCCCTAATTTGCTTTCCTGCCACTTCTATTGACAAACTTCTATTTGACAAACCCTTGCATCAATTTTTGATAACAATTCAACAACCTAATTCTAGTGAATATATCCCCTATATCCCTGTTGCACAATCCACTGTAAGCAACTGCTGTGTAACCCATGGCACACGATTCCTGAGTTTGTGGAGGCATCGTCAACTCGACGACTTATTTGTACTGATTTGGAACTTCATAATCCAACAAATCCACTCAAAATGTGACAATCATCCATACAGATTTGACAAAACCTATGGAAGGTGA
This sequence comes from Priapulus caudatus, assembly GCF_000485595.1. Taxonomy (NCBI): domain Eukaryota; kingdom Metazoa; phylum Priapulida; class Priapulimorpha; order Priapulimorphida; family Priapulidae; genus Priapulus; species Priapulus caudatus. The sequence continues at coordinate 442,671 of NW_014577104.1, read as the reverse complement.
GGGATAACCAAATTTACTGCAAAATCTACTTCAGTGTAAAAAATAACATGCAAAATTCGTAGGAAAATTTAAACATCGGATTACCGGACTTTCTCGGGAAAAAATCCGAACGCTGCTAACCTAGTGAGTGCGACTTCCTTGCCACTAGTATGAATAAACATAGCTCATCGTGACATACCTGGTGAACTCCACCGCAATACAAGCCTTCGGTAGGAGGTATTCATTATCCTGCTTGTACCACACCCGAGACATGGGGCCGTTCTGCATCAGACATGGCAATGCATTCGCCTGCAAGCAAAGGAGCAGAGAATAATTCAGTTATACACACACACACATTCATACAAACATACAGAGACTCCGTATTTATGAAATACGGTATTTGCGAGATACCGAATCTGAGACAAATTCGCGACCGAGCGTTCACACGCTGATTCGCGGCTCCAGAAATGCCGTATTTGCGAGCTGCGAGCTGCTTTAGTACACTGAAACAAGAGCCGCAGAACGTCTGGGCTCATCTGAAGTATGTTGCTACGGTTATAAACGTAACATTTAAGTCGTGCGTAGTAACACCTTTGTTAGGCGCAGATATGCAGATACGCAGTTGCGTACACATCATTTCAGCAACCTTCTGCATTCTGCATACCCCTCCCAAATCCCATTGGTTGATACAAATCGTGTGCCTAAAACTCCTGTTTTATGGTGCATTGTGATCCTAACCCTAACCCTATTAAAAAAAATAATAATTTAATTGTTGTAAACATTATTTGTTGTTATGAAATTGTTGTAAATAAATCATGTAAATATTTGCCTTAATTGGAAAGAAATAGTTAAATGGATAAAGATAAAAAAATACAGAAAACAGGTAAATAATAAAAAATCTGATGGGATTCAATCCAAAGACCTTTGAGCCGTAATCCTGTGCTGTAGCCGTTGGGCTATCAAGGCATATTGGCTTTCCAGATTATGGATGTGCCATCAATATGAGAACACTGTGACATCATTGAGGCAGTTCAGGAATCTATGTTTAACCCTCCTCTTGAGGATAAAAAGGTTATCAGACACTTACTCTTCGCACGTCAGTGGAAAGCACATTTCATGGTCCTTTCAATAAAGTGATAAAAATGGTAGTTCAGTGCTGAAACAAAAAAGTTTTTCACTCTGTCCGTTAGGCCATGTCCTCAGAAAATGTCTGATATCTGACCTCTCCCCCACTGCCCTTTGACCTTCAATTTCGCACTGGTGATGGGTTTCCTGCCCATCTCACTATACACCGAATATTAAGAGCATAGGTCGAGCCGTTCAGATTTGTGCCGCAATTCCGTATTTCCTCCTATACCTTAAGTTAAGGGGCAAATATTCCCCCTCCGTTGACACATCTTGACCTTTGACCCCCAAATTTGTCATCCCGAGTCCTTTTCACGATCCTCCTCCCCCCCACGTCCCGAATATCGTCACCGTACGTCGAGCGGTTAAGATTTGTGCCCAACTGTTGACGCACGCACGCACGCACAATCATGCGATTCTACAAGCTGCATCTGACTGTGTCAGATGAGCTAAAAAAACAATGCGTCCAAGCAAACAATCAAGCAAACAATGCGAAATAAACAATGCAATGCGCACCAACTGCCGATAAAATACGTAGACTGGTCCGCGCTCGACAGTTCCACTCGCGTTACACTGGAACTGTCGAGCGCCAACCAGTCTATAAAATATGTGGCTTCAGAAATTCGGTATTTTACATGTAGCGTTCACACGAGGAAATACGCGGTCCAAGCAGTGTTTGCCACTGAGCAGAAAAAGCTGTAGGCCTGCAGGTCCTATAGCTCCTAAAAGCTGCAGGCCCGCCAGCAAAGCTGTAGGCCTGCCAATTTTGGAGCAAATATATATATATAAAGTTGTTCAGTCGAATTAGTTCATACTCGCATAACTAGAGATCTCCGCAGCCTAGAGGAAAACTAAAGATATTTTCAGAATCAGCACGTTTGGCAGGTGGTTCTGGCAAAAAAGTTAAAAAGTTAAAAAGTTAAAAATTGATAAAAATTCTATTCATCAATAGATGGCGGTGCATACAGATTAACATCACGTACGTGTGAATCCATGATGTATATCCTTAACGGTGCAGTGGCCTAATCGCTAGAACATTCGTCTCCTACACCAGGATTCCAGGTTCGAGTCCCTGGGGAACTAATTTTCCCCTTTTTTCCCTTTACCTACCTCTTTAGTATGTAATATTTTTTATTTTTTACTTTTTATTTTTAATGTCTTTTATCTTTTGATTTCTTATTATTTTTTACTGCTTGGAATGGGATGGGATGGGATGGGATGTGATGGCATGGGATGGGATGGGATGCAGTGCAATGGGATGGCATGGGATGCGATGAGATGGGATGGGATGTGATGGGATATGGGATGGGATAGAATGGCATGGCATGGCATGGAATGGGATGGATGGATGCATGGATAGATAGATAGTTAGATTTTTTGGGCATTTCCCTTTCAACCAAGCGGTCACCAACTGAGTAATGCCACTGATTTCCCTGGGCAACGCCGGGTATCCCGCTAGTTGCAGTAATAAAACAGCATATCATGTTCTTCCTTGTGTTTAAGCCTCAGTCACACTGGGGCCGGACTGTCCACGGATTACCGCGGATGGGGCAGGATCTCCCCGGACCGTAAAATTTATAATCCGTGGCGATCCGGGTGAAAAAATTCATCATCGGGCCGGATCAGGCCGGACCAGCACGGCAGCGCCACGGACCATCCTGGATTGAGCCCGGATGAAGCCGGCCCCAGCACGGAGTCACTACGGACCGCCCCGGACCGCCCCGGACTGCCTCGGACCGCCACGGACCTGATCCGGCCCCGTCCTGGCCCATCCGTGCTCCCATCCGTGTTGGGTCCGGCTTGATCCGTAGTGATCCGTGGCCGACAAAAACGACACGGATGGCCACGGATGGGCCCGGTTCAACACGGTGTGGGCCCGGTTCAACACGGTGCCACTACGGACTGTCCCGGACCTACCACGGACGCGCCACGGACCGTCCAGGACCACCCCGGATGGGGAAAACTTCCTGGACCGTCCCGGATCACCCCGAAAATTTTAAACAGTTTAAAACTTCCGGAGCGATATCCGGGGAAATGCCGCAGGACATCAAGGACCACCCCGACCGGCCGACCGTCCAGGACCCAACAAGGATCTCTCTCCGGATCAGTCCGGCAGCGTCCGGCCCGGTCCGGAGGCTTGGTGTGACTTTAGCTTTATTAGTCATTATCAATGTCCATAATCATAATCCCTCTGTTTTTCCTTCCTCTCGTCGGATGACTGTTTATGCTTCTTTGCCGCGGGCTCAAATTAAGGAAACGCCACATCATTGTTATATGTAGATCCTTGTAACTACGACTCCACTTTGACAGCTGAGAGACAGACTGGTAGTCTGGTACACATCGGTAGCAACGTAGTAGCCGTTCATAACATGCGAGTGGAGCCATCATACGTACACCAGTCTAACCATGTGTCGATCATACAGTCATGTCGATTTGTCGAAATCTGAGACACTTGCTCAGGCCAGACCACGGGTCACCCACCAATGAAAAACGATTTCATGTTTTACTCGCAGTTAATTCCGCACTCGACTGGCAACTTGCCCTTTAGTTTAGACACTGTGGTGCGCAGCTTGGAACAGGGTTCCAGGCTATCGCTTCTTCATTTACATCAGGCTGCAGCGAATATGCAGTGGGCGAACGCATTGTTTACATGTATGTCACGCTTTACACCTGGAAGTTTACGTGCAAGAAAAGATTTCTACATGTAACAGTTTCTCAGTGTTTCAAATTTTCGGTCGATCAAATAGGCTGTAGGATCAGCGGGCCTGTTTATCAAGAAAGCTTGTAGCCCGGCCCATCAAAACTGTCGGCGGCGGGCCGACGTGAATTTCGAACACTGGGTCCAAGAGATTCAGAATTTCTCAAGCACGGCAAATAATTCGGCATCTGGGAAGCCGCGTATTTTAACAAATACCGAATTTATTTAGATTCCGTATTTCTTGGACCGCGCATTTTGCCTCGTGTGAACGCTAAATACCAAATTTCTTGCTACGTGTGAACGCGGCTAGTATAATGGAGAGAAAACAAGAAACGGCGCTGCATCAAAGCCAATGAGTGGTGGCAAATAGAACGCGACAACACATGCGCACCTCTTCGTCACGAGTCAGTAGATCAAAGTTGGTTGGGATGAATTCATTTGCATCTGGCATTCTGAGGTTTTCATTTGCACCTGCATTTTTCCACATCTGAAACAGAGTAGAAACATGTGCATGTGCAGTACATGTGGCACAGATCGAAAAAATGACACTGACTGCATTCAAAAAAATCAAAACACAAGTCAATAGTTAGAGATACAGAAAATAAATTGCTTTCAAATTTTAACAGTGAAAGTTTAGCTAGTCATCTATATTGGAAGTGTGGGATTATGGGGGAAATGCTGCAAATAGTCACCAAGTATAATTCAGTAACACATTTAATAGAGTACCGAAGCCGTGACGTCACTGCCGCCTGACGACCGCTCGACTGGTTCTACACAAACGGTTGCTATGCGTGGATAACCCGTGCGATGTCGCGCACTTACTATGTATAGTTTTTAAATTAAATTAATACTAGTAATACTATACTATTACATAGTATTGCCTAGTAGTACTACTAGTACTACTACTACTACTACTACTAGTACTACTACTAGCTCCTGGTAGTACTAGTATTACCTAGTACTATACATAGTAGTAGGGACTTTGCATGAGCAATGGTATGGACGCAATTACGATAACAGCTTTAGCTTCTTTCTTCTCCGACGAGCCGAAATCACTGCAACGAGGGGAAAACCACTACAAATCGGACCATGTAGAGAAATGTGATTATTGTTCAGGTGAACTACGAGGAGTTGTTAGAGCCAGCATGAAAGACAAAAGCTACAACGTTGTGGTAAGTTTTGTAGTTCACGAAGAAAAATGAATGTCTTACTACATTAATGTGGAAAAATTAATGTCTTCCAACGCTGTAGTCCCACTCGCGCATATTTGTGTTTGTGCAACGACTTTCGGGGGTTTGAAGGCACCATTAAATTATCATTTAGTCCATGCATGAATATCATAAAAAAATGTAGGAAAGTACAACTTCAAGATCGAAAGCTAGTTGGTGCGTGCATGAACACAAATAATTTACCAGGTGCAGGAGTACAGTCTCAGACACGATGGCCAGTGCATTACACTTTTCCATTTCCTTTTTACAGTGAAAACCATATTTTATCAATATGCTCTGTATGTTCTTGGCAAGAAATCGTTACAAAAGTCTATATATATGTATAATAATTTTTGTAAATAATATTAAAATACATGGATGATGGATTACAAAATGAATTAACTTTTTTTTAAGCCAATTGAAGGATTGTAAATTTTATGACTTTCATTGTTATTTTCCGTGCTATTTTGTTTTCATAACAAATATAAAAGCATTCTAATTGGTGTTTTTTTCTTCTTTTATTTCTCAAATTAAATTGTAGGTACAGCTGGGTGAGAAAAGCATCACCTCGTCAACGTGCGAGTGTCCGCGTGGTCAGTACAAGTGCAGCCACGCAGCAGCCCTCATCATCTTCGGCATCCACAACATCAGCCGGACGGACGTGGAATGCCAGTGGCGTAAGGTGAAGGGACCGGCAACCGTCAAATCTGTCGATGAGATGTACCCGCCGCCAAAGGACTATAACCCTCTCACAAGAACTGTTACCGATGATGACCGCAACTGGCTTCGCAGCGAACTAAAGACTTGTGGCCAATTCACCGGGATGTACTGGCTTTTATCCCCAGAGCCTGATGTCCAGCCACTACCAATTCCTTCAGTAGAAGAACTGATTCTTTCGCCAGCCTTTGTCAACCAGAACCTGAATGTAGATGCTCTTCTAGACAGACTTAAAATTTCTGAGGATCAACAGCGAGCTGTAGAGCAAGCAACAAAGGGCCAGCGACACAACCCTGTGTGGCATCAACTGAGGAAGGGACGATTAACTGCGAGCAATTTTGGCGTCGTGCTGAAAGCAAAACGTGTCACCCCATCTCTACTCAAACGGCTAATGGGGACCTATGATTTGAGCGGCGTCCAAGCCATCAACTGGGGCATAACCCAAGAGGAGGAAGGAATTAAAGCCTTCAAGGCAGCCAACCAGTGCGAGGTGGTTGAATCTGGACTCTGGCTGTCCCGGTCGGGAGTACTGGGTGCCTCTCCTGACGGACTTGTTGGAGAGGATGCCATCGTGGAGGTGAAGTGTCCGTTCACCCAGCGTAATGCAACAATCGCGGAGGCGGTCGAGAGGAAAGACTTCTACATAAAGAAGAATGAAGAAGGGGGCTACAAACTTCAGGAGAACCATCAATATTGGCATCAAGTTCAAGGACAGCTCCACCTGACGCAAAGAGACCTTTGCTACTTTGTTGTGTGGACAACAAAGGCAGCACTCATCCTGAGCATCAAGAGAGATGCATCCTGGATCGACAATCTAGAGTTCTTGGAGAAGTTTCATCGAGAACAGATTCTCCCTAGACTGTTGAGTGGCGATGAGTAATAAACCTTAGATATTATAAGAACTTTTTTTTGTAATTCCATACAATATAATTATTGTCTTCATTCTGCAGTGAAACGTTAAGGATTTTCCATGCCAATTAATATTTCTATAGTCATTATAGTGTTAACGTTCTGAATGTACACAATATTATCCTTACAAATACCTTAACCTAACACATTTGTATTTTAAGTAGAATTTTTAATTAATGTTTAAAATACAGAATAATCCTTAAAATTGTGTTTATTTTCCCTGATTAGTTTTTACGGAATTTACATATTAAAACTACTATTGGATATCAGAGATAATGAAATTACTTGATCATTCTTGAAAGAAGAAATTTTTTTATTTTGCTTATTTTTAACCCATTTTGTTGCCAACAAAAGGAATATTTAGATTATAGCCAAACCATTTATCTACGCAAATGCATCTTTAAATATTGTGAAACCTGTGTTTAGTGGAACAACTTAGTTATACGATTCTAGTTATTTTTGCCTCGCATGTACTTTTTGATAAATTGTATTTCAAATAATTTACCTACTACAAAGTCATCATTTTGTGACTTTGAGATCTCTCTTTCAGCCTTTATAATCGATTGTGATGTTAATAATGAGTTGTGTTTGCAATAGTGCATGTGTTGTGACAGTTGTGTTTCATGTACATGCTTCCATCTTATAAACTTGACTGTGTGTCCGTTTATTAGCAGGTGTTTTGTGTTTGCCTGTGTCTTTCATTACAATTAAATAGAACAAAATCAGATTATCAGTGGAACATCGTCATAAAGAGGCACTCTGGGGGGTGTTGCATATATAGAGTTGCGATTAATCAGTCTGAAAAATGTGCCTAATAACGCAAATCTCATTGGCGGAAATGCCAATATTACTTGCGATTGATCGCAACACATTCAGATATAACAAAATTCATTTTGTTTTATTGGGGCCAAGTTCCTCTTATAACAAGGTTCCACTGTGATTAATATCTAGGTATAAATTTGCAAGACATTAATTCTCTATTTCAGAGGAACCTCTGTAATACTGGTTATTACATTACTTATCCTCTCGTGATCATACAGTGTCCGCGTATAAGATCGCTACTAAATGGTTACTCATAGATATATACAAATACTAAATGCTGAGATACGTATCTAGAATATACAGACATCTTTAATACACACATATAGAATACTACGTAGACGTCCATATACCAAGCATCGACGAGTACAGAAAAGTACGCGACAGAAACACAACTTACATATCGAATGGTGATGTGGATAGCGATGACAGCAATAGTAAGAAATGAAACGTATGTCAGACGCTGCATAGATAACTCTCTCATTGGTTGACACGTACGGGTTCAGCTACGCGTCGGTGATCCGCGGTTATGCTAGGGGCACACGAGCGTATTTTATCGCCCGATCGCGGCGATTAAAATCGCCAGCGAATTTAATCGCCCGATCACGAAGGGGCACACGTAGCGAATTTAATCGCCCGATCACGAAGGGGCACACGTAGCGAATTTGAGAGCGTACGCGTACGCCACTCGACGGAATCACATGATCACATGATGCATCACATGATATCAACAACACGTCCAATTGGTTTAGAAAAATCGATCGGGCGACAAAATACGCCGGACACGGGCACACGAGCGAATTTGCCAGTAAATAATCGCCGGCGTAAATAATCGCCCGAAAATATCTAACACTTTGGATACGGGCGATTCGTGCGGGCGATTAAAATCGGCGTCGACGTGAACGAGCACACGGGCGAATTTTTCATGCGATTTTAAAATTCGCGGCGATCGGGCGATAAAAATCGCTCGTGTGCCCCTACCTTTACACAAAGGCTTGCTAGTATCCTGCCTAAATTCGATTATTATGCAATTATCATATTTCTGTATTATATTACTATTCAGTATTACACCTCTCTATAACATTAACATGATTCAGAAGTCCTATTCGATATCGGCTGTGTCTCTGATCTCTCTGATGAGGGAATGCTGCAGATTGACAAGGCTGCAACAAACTTTCACAACTTTTTCAGTGTAGCACCTTAGGTATGGGGGAATGAAAGTTAGAATCTTGAAATCCTTCAGGCGGGCGTTGGCTCTTTCCACGTGGATCCGGCACTTTGCAATGTTTTTGGTGATCTTCACCTCGCTTTCGCTAAACTTGCCGTGGGACAGGAAGGGGGGTATATTAACTGACACACCTGGTGGCACAACGTCCTGGATGAGGAAACCCTTGTCAGCAAGGATGAGATCGCCGGCCTTGAAGTGGGTGAGGATGTCGCATTCCTTCACTACAGCCTTGTCGGAAACTGACCCTGGAAACAGTTTGCTGCAATACGTAATGACAGCATTTGGTGCTACACCCAGGAGCAGTTTGAAGGAATGCATACCTCTGTATGCCGAGTAAGTCCTCTTCTGATGACTCATAAGCTTTGGAGCTGCAATCTTGACATCAGTGCAGTCGATCACCATTCTGCAATTCCCAAATAGTTGAAATGCGTCTGGCATAGACATTTTGTTTTTCTCGCGGGATGGGACGGTCTTCATCGTGTCTTCGTAGAGTAGATTGTATAGGATGTGGATCAATGTGATGACGATGTTGCTGATTGTGGCAGTGCTGGTGTGGAATAGTTGGGCTAGGTGTAAATTGGTGTAATTCTGGCGCAGTTTCATGAGTGTGATGAATACCTGGTCCTGGAACGTGATCGATTCGACTCGCCAGCCGCTGAAATATGCAATGTTATCCTCAAATCGCTGTACGTATCCGGTGACAATTCCTAGAATTTTCTTGTTTGGGAGTCCTGTCTCCATACAAATAACTTCATCTGTTAATGAGTCTACGCTGTATTTGTCCCTCCTGTAACCAGCAGTGGATTGCAGTTTTTTTAGTTCTTTAGTGGTTTCTTCTAATTGGACTTTTAATATCACATTATCAACTTTGAGATTCTTTGTCTCACTCTCACTTGGTCCAGGATCAGTGCTACTAGCTGGTTCGGTTACTATTGGTGTTGTACACGCATCGGCAGTACTAAGTTTTATTTTGTTAGCGGTCCTTTTTGGAGCTTCCGATATTGACGGAAATATCTTGTCAACATTACGTTGGAAGATCTCTGGTATTCCCTCTTTCTTGCCGTCGCGGAAATGACATACACAGACCCTCGAACTGCTGCTCGGCTCCCTGTCTGCACGCCTAAAAGAAAGAGAGAAAGAAAACAATAAGTACACATTTTCGCAAGTCTCACAAACATGTTGTTTTAAAACTTTTTGTTAAATCAAGTTTAACGGCATTCAAATTTATTTTAGTTAGTAAAACTTTCACCACTTAAATTACTGTACTATGGTTGGTTATCAATAAGGTTAATAATTAAGACTACTGAATGTGTAATTAAGACTGACAATAAGTGATACGTTTTTAATGGATGGCAAAGTGTCTCTCGATCTGACTCAGCTCTGGTCTGCCAAAAATGTATTGATAACTTGTGTATCGTCATGATCGTACATGTAACAATACTCAATAGTTCATTTTGTTTACTTATTTCTAGCATTTGATTTGTATAAATCTTATTCTTAGTCTTACTCTTAGAATATAATTTAGACAGGGAACTCAATCACAAACATACACAATTCCTCCCTTAATGTGTAAAGGTCAACAGAGTATGGGTGTGAAGAATTTAGGGCAAAACGTCGGTAATTCAATCGATGTTGGCACTTGGCTTTTCAGATAAAATTTGGTGAGCCTGCGCGAACACAGTACTCAGTAGCCTAGGGCCGCGTGAGGCGTGCGATAGTCGAAAAAGCCAAAAGTTTTACCGACATTTTCACCCCAAATTGAGAGTCTAAAAATAAGTTGCTTACCTAATTTGTTTAATCCATTTTTGCTTTACACGTGGATCCTTCGGAAATCGAAAAAACCTGCAGGTGTCACGCTCGGATTGATGATTGCAATCGGGAACAAAACACTGCACCATACTAGCAGTGTTGTGAGATAGCAAGCAGCCATGTTTAAAAGATTGTGTAGAACCAGGCCGTGCGTTGTCTTGACAACGTGACGTCACACTTCGGTACTCTATTATATACACAGAAGTCTTAATATCTTATTATTATTTTAATATGGCATCATGACAAATAGGAAACAGGGTGATCACAGATCCATATTTCCTCTAACTGGCTGTTATCAAACTAGTTTCACATCACAGCATTAGCATTCATATACTAACCTGTAACCATCCAATAATTTTTTAATAATCTTATATTCTACAATGACTGCTGAATTTCTTACACAAATATGGTTACCGTGACGAGTACAAGGACCACACTGTTAACATGTTCTCACCTGGATAAGCTCGTCAGATATTTCTTCAATTTTATAGTCTGTTCCATACCACTCTTCCTTCTTATCAGTGTGTCCCTCAAACTTCTGGCCAACCACGGCAATCCTAGAATTTAATAGTGGCAGTCAATGGCAAGGAAACCAATACAAATACACAGTCGCTTCTAATGCACTCAATCAATCATAAAAGGAATAACCTTCACATATAACGTACTCTCAAATAACACATTCTGGCTATAACCCAACTTAAAATTCCGAAAAGCGTGTTTCATCGTGACACCTTATGACGTCACATATACGTGACCACGTATGAAAATTGAAAATATATATTAAAAATTGCTATTTAAGCTTAACAGTATGAACTTGGATTGCTTATATTTTACGCAAAATTCTACTTCCCAAATTAAATAGCTGGCTGCCTATGTTATTACAGCATGGCAAGCTTGCGGTTAGTAGCCAATATCTACGACCTGGCTACCGAACCGAATTACCAAGCAAACACTGTCAAAATTGTCTTATTTATAAAAGGTGTACAGCTAAAGCATCACATACCGTATATTCTCAGGTATTAGATGGCTGAGTACCTGTTCTATCAAATCAGGTTTATATTCTTCCAGAAGGTATGGTCCACTAAGCACTTCATTCAGCCGGTACCTCTGTTTGTGAACAGGTGTGAAACTATATCATATGCTAGCAAAATACTAAAAACTTCAAGACGTGGCAATCCTATATGAGTATACACTGTACACCTAATATTTACCTAAACTCAATATTGATGCAAGAACATATGGCTTCAAATATCACGAGAATTAAATGGAATGTATTTTACAAACAGTTTCAAATATCACAAGTCACAAATATCACGAATGTCTTTTGTCAGACCTGTTGGCATACATACATGAAGGTTTGATGCCACGTTGGTCACAAAACCCTGGGGCTTTTCCTTATCCTTAAACCTGAAGGTCATCGCATTTAGACTCTGAAAGAACAATTAACACACCCAATGTGAGAAGATATGTGTGTATAGTGTATAACCATGTATCAACATAAAAATAAACTAAAACAAAAATGAACTTTTATAATATGCACATAAATTATAGTGTTGAACTACCACAGTTCAGATATTTTTACAATCGTGTATATGTATAATGTTAGATTGCTTATCGTAGTTGTACAAATAAATTAAGCATGCACTTCACTGCCTCAATTTCAACCTAAAGCACTGCTATTTCACTGCTATCACATGCAGAGCAAAACCCACCTGGCATTCTCTAAATACCCATTCCAGAGGTCCAGCTGCCCTCAGCATGTTCAAGTACTCGAAAATGTGAGTGACTATCTCATCCGTGTGCTCTAAAAACATATCAACGTGTAATTACAATTCTTTCAGATGCTTCATATAACAGTAATTATTTTCTCGGTTAGCATTGACCATTTGCCTGAAAAATAGCTGTGGTTTAAAAGTACATCAGGAGAAAGGCAAATATGGAGATAATACCAGTATGTGATCATGAAATATTTTTGTCTTTAAAGTTTTTATTATGAGATTTTTGCTCAGAAACGCTCAATCCAAAAAAATATAGCGAAATATACTATATAGTCTCACCTCACAGCGGATATATCACTGATTACACTAACATAAAAAACACTAAGATTTTGTGCAGCTATAGCATAGGAAATTGAATATGAACACATCGTAACACACTGAAATTTTATCGTGTCGGGACACTGTCAAAATGTGTCAACTTGTAATTTGTCGGTGCAAACGAGATTTTGCGAGAGACGTGTAATGCTAGCCGCACACTATACGACCCGAGCGGGATCGAGAGGCTTACGTCTGGATCGGAAGGCCTTGCGTCTGGCTACCGACTGGTTTGACACGATCGGGAGGTCATTTTAGGCCGATTCGAATTTTGAATCGGGAGCGGAGCGGGTCGTATAGTGTGCGAGGGTATACGACACGACTCGGATAGTGTGCGTGGCCATCCGACCCTGCCGCCGAGCGCTGAAGAAAATTGACCAATCACAGAGCAGCGCCATGGTAACCACATTCGGTCAAAATGGCGGGGAAACACTCCTGACCCTTAGTACACACTAAATCCGCTTGGAACGCCACGAGAGCGCTATGGTTAGCGCCGACTTTGAGTCGTACAGTGTGCGTGGGCCTCCCGATCGATCGGCTGCCAAGCATATGGTGTGCGAGGGCTTACGACTGCGGCCCGAGCAAAATCTTATAGTGTGCGGCTAGCATTAGTCTATGGACAATAGCTGGTGCTTGTAGCGCTACTAACTGGTCCAAGATTACAAGAAAAGGCTCGCTGGTAATTGAACTTGCATGTTTTGGTGAATACGAAGGTTCTAATATATTTTATTGTTACCCTAGACAGTTGCTGTTGCTCAAGCAATAACGGTAGGTAATTCAACGGTCATAAAAGTGGGGAGGGACCACTAGATAATTATCATAAATATGGCTTTAACTGAATGTCCATAAAAATAAAGCAATAACAAGTTGGTACGTGATGAGATATTGAATATTGAATGATAATTGAATATTGATTGTGTGTAATTGACAGCAATAATGATTTGTTGGCCCTACTGCATTTTTAAACTAGAAAGTCCAGACTAGACCAGTTGTCGCCAACTAGATGTATCCCCGGTGATCTAGTATGAATGAAATATCTCTGTAAGGACGTAGAAGGTAGGTTAAGTTAAATAGGTCACAAAGACAAAGGTTTGTTACACAACTCATCTGCCTGAGATGTGCAAGTATGTTAAAATTGGTTGCCTTAGGGGTTTTGGTATGCAACACACCTTCTCCCCAAGATGTGTAAGTATACAAAGTTTGGTCGCGCTAGGTCAATTAGGGGCCGAGTTATAGAGCAGAAGGGAAATATGATAAAGGTCAAGGTCAAGTTCAATGTCAAATAAAGGTTGCATTGACCTGGTTTCAGTACGCGACACACCTTCTCCCCAAGATGTGTAAGTATACAAAGTTTGGTCGCGCTAGGTCAATTAGGGGCCGAGTTATAGAGCGGGAGGGAAATATGATCAAGGTCAAGGTCAAGGTCAAATAAAGGTTGCAGTGACCTGGTTTCGGTACGCGACACACCTTCTCCCCAAGATGTGTAAGTATACCAAGTTTGGTCGCGCTAGGTCAATTAGGGGCCGAGTTATAGAGTGGAAGGGAAATATGATCAAGGTCAAGGTCAAGGTCAAATAGCGGCCGCAGTGACCTTGTTTTGGTACGCGACACACATTCTCCCCAGGATGTGCAAGTATACCAAGTTTGGTAGCGCTAGGTCAATTAGGGGCCCGAGTTATTGAGCGGAAGGGAAATATAATCAAGGTCAAGGTAAAGGTCAAATAAAGGTCGTAGGGACCGCGAACACTTCTCCCAAGAGTTTGTAAGTATACAGTTTGCTCCGCACCTAGGTCAATTAGGGTCATTAGTCGCCGAGCGGGCCAAGGAGATATCAATGAAGATTAGGTGCAAGGTCCAATGTCAAATAAGTGGAGTGACCTGGTTCGGTATGCGAGCACATCTCTGCGAAGATCGATGTAAGGGTTTTTAAAACTCCAAGTTTGTACGCGCTAGGGTCAATCAAGAGCTCGGGAGGCGATTCTAGAGGCGGAGGAATAATAATGATATCCCGCGCGTCAAAGATCACAAGGAGGATAAAGGTCGTAGTGACCTCGTTCTTGGTACGCTGCGCATCTTCTCCCCAAGATGTGTGAAGTATACCAAGTTTGGTGGTAGAGAGAATTCACATTAGGTTGGCCGCAGTTCGCTCACTATAACGTATGAGCATGGCTCACAGGGAATATAAGACGGTCTCGACTACGTCAAACCCGTAAAATAAACGTTTGCAGTGCACGCTGGGTTTTGGTACTGAGCGTCCGCGAACCCAAACATATCCTTACTCCACTTTGTAATCAAAGCATATGTATAACAGTATAAACCGCAAGTTTGTACATCTTGGGCGAGAAGGTGTGAGAGTCCAAAACCAGGTCAACTCG
>NW_014577104.1:418264-426879 GCF_000485595.1 Priapulus caudatus | reverse complement strand
ACAAACATAAACTCTAGTTCCTCCCATTTCACTGACGTTGTCTTATAAAAGGTATTTGAAAATACCTCAATGTTGTTGAAATTCTCCGATGTTGTTGACAGTATTCCCCAATCCCCAAGGCAACCATCGCAGCGGTGCTGCGCGTACAGCGGTACGGAAGCGCCAGCAAAGATAAAAACATGTGACGTCACGTCACCACTTCGAGGCTATATTGTTTGGCAAACAGTCAGCGGTTTGCCGCAGAATGCCAGTTTTCTCCACCTCTTTCTTGTGGCGTTTTAAGCAAACGCCGCAGTGAATATGGAGCAACTAGAGAGTTTATTTTTGCTCATAAGGTACCGTGGTGATTATGCATAGACACGAAGTCATTTGCCGTAGTCTAGTACTGAGAAATCAGCGTTTGGATGCGCATTGTAGCCTTTAAATGTTACGTTTATAACCGTAGCAACCGACCTCAGATGAGCCCAGACGCCCTGCGGCTCTTGTTTGTGTTGTAACGATTCCACGTACAGGAAAGCTCCTAGGAGAGACGGCAATGACATATTATAGATTCATTGAGTGCAGGTACAATATGTGTAGTTAATTCTCCCTTCCCCAAAAAGCCTAATATAAAAAATATTGTTCAGTATAGCAGTGCATACACTACCGTGGCCGGTCGCTATTGCTACCTAATATAATTCCATATAATTCGATACAATTTCATATGCTGAGTGTGTTTACATTGTGTTTACAGGAAACAAAGTCACACTCGAAACTAAGCCCAAGGAAATGGGGCTGGATCCACGAGATGAGTTGCTAAAGTTCCACACGCAGTGGTATTCTTCGAATATCATGTCCTTATCCATACTTGGAAGAGGTAAATGCGCTGCCTTGTGTTTCACATGTAGTGATCACACAGTTTCCGTTCACTTAAATTGACTACGTCACGAATTTTCTATGGTGTATATTTGTAAAAAAAATTGTTGCCATTTTTTTTATACATAAATGTAAGTACTAACGGGACTAAATGGATCGTCAAATTCTTACCTGATAAGATTTGTTCAACGAGTTAAAAATCCAAAAGACCTGGACGATTTGATATTATGATCCTGACCGTTAATTGCTTGCTATGGGCTTAGATACAATAATGTAACCCAAACCAGAGAGGATAGGGTTACAACGCGAGCCTATCCTTTGTGCGGAGCAGATGCACCCCGAGTGAATCACTCGGCAGGTTTGCTGGTGTATTTTCAGAGACTAGAACTTCCTAACTGGTTTATTCTAAACACGAACCTTTCTCCGCTATTCGGGAACTTACAATGGTATCGCAATACTTATGTATTAAACAATATAACCTGTTACAAAAATTCGAAGTGACCGACGGGCGATTTAGCTGAGCGGCCATTTCTGTTACCTGTGTGAAGTACTTCGGTTTGAAGAGCGGATCACCGACCAATCGGAGGGCGCTGAGTTTGCCGATCGCTATGCGCACTGGGAAATGCGTACGCTCACAGGTCAACAGAAATGGCGCTCAGTAAATTCGGCCGCTCGTCACTTCGAATTTTTGTAACAGGTTTTTAGTTTAATACAGGAGTATTGCGATACATAGTAAGTTCCCGAATAGCGGAGAAAAGGTTCGTGTGTTTAGAATAAAAACCCACTGTTGGAAGTTCTAGTCTCTGAAAAACACCAGCAAACCTGCCCGAGTGATTCACTCGTGCATTGCTTCCGCACAAAAAAAAGATAGGCTCGCGTTGTAACCCTATCCTCTCGGGTTTGGGGTTACATTATTGTATCTAGCTATGGGCTATGTATGAGTCACGAGTGCATGTGTACATCGAACAATATAGTAAAATAGGAAGTATAATTTTATAATCTTATACAGCAATTTAATCATAAAAAGTGAACAGAATTACTTACATTTTGTGAAAAAGTGGAAATATTTTTTTTAGTTTTACTATTTATGGTGACGTAATCACTTTAAGCATTATCGTGTTTGTTGATGTGTATCAACTCAGGACTGCTCATTTGAATCATAGTAATCATGAGACTTTAAAATGGAGGACTGATGCTGTGACAGTATATCATTGTAGACTATGTCACTGACTGTTCAATTTGAATATCTGCCCACTCTTATTTGGCATGTGGAGATTCGGCTTGCTAAAAATTGTGCGCTATGTAATGACGGATGTTCGCGATATTGGATGCGGTGAAGTACATGTTAAATTTGAATTGGAAAGGTCGCTCGGACCTGCTTGAATCCGATGGTGCCTCTGCGTGTTTCTAATGGCGCTGTCACACATATTGACGATTTAGCCAGCGTATGCCGGACGTATCAAAAATTGGTGAATACGCTGGCGTAACGTCGAATAAGTTAGGCGTAAGCTCTTGTATAAGTTAGAGCAACTCTGAAGCCACGCGGTATAAACACGTCGTAGTACGCGAGGTCGCCCCTCTAAGAAATTTTGGCCGATCTCAAAAATTTTCCGACGTATGCCAGCGTATACTTCATACGTCCCGCTATACGCGGGCCATAGTTGTAGGTAAGTTATGCGATCGTTGCACATGAATGACCGTTCACACACGTTACTTGTAAAGCTTAACTCATAAGTCGAAATACGTCGAGGTAATGTCTACGTACCCAAAACTTATTTCTAACCTATGATAACGGTTTTGAATCTAATGTGTAACTTATCTCCAAGCGCGATATTGACGTATGATAGACGTATTTGACGTGTTCATGGACCGACCACAGAAACTTAACTGAACGTGTTTCTAACTTACAGCTACCGTATAATGGCGTATTGCAGCGTTTAGGGAATGGTATATAAAATGTATTGGCATGTCATGCGAACGGTCGATGTTGATAGCTGCGATGTCTAGTGCGTTATGATTGAATTGTCGAGCAGCGGAGCCTTTTTATAGGCTCGACACCGTATCGTCAGCGATACGCGCCAGCCGCCTATCGCATACGTTAACTATCGTTGGGCATACGTTGTGAAGCCCGGCAACACGCTCCTAAGCATTTCGTTGGTATAAGTTTATCTATTGAATTATTGAAACGTTCTTATAAGTTTTAACTAATACGTCTATGTTACGGTCCAACTCGTTATGAATACCCGCTATGTAACGCCCAAAAATTGAAAAAAACATCGATAGTTTAGCGTATGCCAGCGTTTAGATAAATTTTGAGTACGTCCGGCATACGGCTGGCTAAATCGTCATGCTTGTGACAGCGCCATATACAGAGGTGAGTGAGCCTACCTATAGCTATCAACTTGCAGAAATCACTCGATGAACTGACGGAGATGGGCACACTATTTATGGGCATGGAAAAATAAGGACTTGACTGCTGCCCTGAATGCGAGCGACACCCGCTTGGACCCGACAACTGAGTAATAACATAAGGTAGTGTGATTATGCATGCCACGAAGTATTTGCTAGTCTAGTACTGGAGAAATTAGCGTTTGGATGCGCATTGTGAGCCTTTAAGTCGTGCGTAGTGACACCTTTGTTAGGCGCAGATATGCAGATACGCAGTTGCGTACACATCCTTTCAGCAACCTTCTGCATTCTGCGTACTTCCCAAACCCCATTGGTTGATACAAATAACGTGCCTGAAACTCCTGTTTTATGGTGCATTGTGACCCTAACCCTAACCTTAACCCTATTTAAAAAAATAATAATTTAATTGTAAAAATTATTTGTCGTTATTAAATTGTTGTAAATAAATCATGTAAATATTTGCGTTAAATGGAAAAAAATAGTTAAATGGATAAAGATAGAAAAATACAGAAAACAGGTAAATAATAAAAAAACTGATGGGATTCGATCCAAGGACCTTTGAGCTGTAATCCTATAGTGTACCCGTTGGGCTATCCAGACATATTGGCTTTCTAGATTATGGATGTGCCACAAATATGAGTACACTGACATCATTGAGGCAGTTCAAGAATCCATGTTTAACCCTCCTCTTGAGGGTCAAAAAGTTATCAGACACTTACTCTTCGCACGTCAGTGGAAAGCACATTTCATGGTCCTTTCAATAAACTGATAAAAATTGTAGGTCAGCGCTGAAACAAAAAAGTTTTCCACTTTGTCCATTAGGCCATGTCCTCAGAAAATGTCTGACCTCCAATTTCGCACTGGTGATGGGTTTCCTGCCCATCACACTATACACAGAATATTAAGAGCATAGGTCGAGCCGTTGAGATTTGTGCCGCAATTCCGTATTTCCTCCTATACCTTAAGTTAAAGGGGAAATATTCCCCCTACGTTTATACATCTTGACCTTTGACCCTTGACCCCCAAATTTGTCATCCCGAGTCCTTTTCACGATCCCCCCGACGTCCCAAATATCTTGACCGTACGTCGAACGGTTAAGATTTGTGCCCAACTGTTGACGGACGAACGGACGGCCGGACGCAATCACGGACAATTATGCGATTCTACAAGCTGCATCTGACTACGTCAGATGAGCTAAACATGCACAGCAGTGTGACAATGCCTGGTATGGGACATTTACTAAGGTAAGCCCAACATACAAATAATAATAATATTGGATGACTCTCTGTTTGAGGGGATATCAGAATATGTTAACGTCGATAGAACGATACATTCTGGTATTCTTCTCGGAATCATCTAGTATTATATGCATATTCGTACGTTTATGATTGAACACTATCAACTGTTCTCCTACAAATGATCTACTATATTTATTTTTTATGGCCTTTGAGAAAAATTTCTCCTCAAAAATCTTTTACCTGACATAACCCATGCCCAACTCTCTGTTGTCGTCATCATAGTAAACAAAACCACCCAAGCAAACCATTGTCATGGTCATTTTATTTTAGATCAGAATTATAATAAATGCACCATTTACACTGTAAAGTCGATACCAGATTCTAATTTTAACCCATACCTTCGATATGTCTCTAAACCAGATTGCCATTTCCACTGCAAATGTGGATCAACTTTAAAAATCAGATTTAAGAAAATTAGATTTAAACACGCCAGGTGAAACTTGGCACTAATAATAAAAATAGGAATAACAGAAATGAAATAAAAATAAAATATAAATGAGTAAACAATATTAAAGTAATTAAAATAATAGATATTACGGGGGGGGGGAAATTCCGCCACCCACAGACGGACGTAACGCGGCATTACCGGTGCCAAACTTTGAATAGTCGTGGCCGCGTTTAGAGGTGGCCTTCTCCAGCTGATAGAGGCGCCACGTGTCCGACTGCAGGTTCTTGTCGTTCTCTGAATTCACGGCATTCACCTCACGTTCGGTCGCGCTGGCGTTGAACAGAGGAGCGATGAAGAACTGTGAAAACCTGAATGGCGAACACAAATACGAGTCTAAGTAAGAATAAGATCTACGAGATGTAGCTACACTGTTCGACAGGGTGGTTTACCAAATATTATTGTATTGAAAGCACTAGGTTTAGGAGTATGAGCATCAGGAGAGATAATATGAGGACCGAAGGGACTTATGTTAAGCAGACACAGACCAGTTAGTCTTGCAGAATCGTCAGGCTATAAAACGCACAGCATAAAAGCCACAGTATGCGGTTGAACTCGCAGTTAAATACCTATCCACAGCACCACGGAGATGTTCTGGGGATACATCAAAGTAGTAATTCGTGTGTTCTGAACTTGTGTAGGCATTAGATGATCCACCATGCTCACTGATGTACTTGTGGTATTCATTTTCTGATGGATACTGCATATGAGACAAAAATCGTCATTCTAAATTACTGTTATAATCTCACTCAATGCAAACAATATGCCTGCTTGTTTCAAGGAAGCACACACAATATGTACAGGTCTTTATAATTGCATCAAATTATTTAAGGTTTGACAATCTGTCCTGAATTACCTTCTCTGTGCCTAGGAATAACATGTGTTCACAAAAATGTGCCAGTCCTGGTAGTTCTTTTGGGTCCTTCATATGCCCTGAAATTGTAATAAATAAAAATAATAACTATATGATTATCCCTATTAATATATTAATATTAATTATTATAATAATTAAATTATAATTATAACTATATATTATATTATATGTATATGTAGGGTTCCATGTACACCTATGTAGTTTTTTGCTACTGATACGACCAGGAGTACATAATAATAAATACTATTGATAGCTGATGTCACATGACATATTCTGGTGTACATGTATGCGTGCATACACGCATTTGTGTGTGCATGTGGGTGTGTGTATTCTTTATACGACCATGGAATAGCTGAAATTGCTGAATATTGCTGTAAATTAAAATTTCTCAAGGGTCATACATGGTCCACGACCCCCCCCCCCCACACACACACCTTATGATGATGGCATATCTGGCTAGAAACACAAAATCCTTTCAATACAACCAAGTAGTAAGGCTGTATATGTAATTTGGCCTATTACTTTTCCCAGTTCAGTGTGATACGTCGGGAGATGCCCAACTGTATGTAGGCACGTGATCGTAGGTTAGATATTGTTATTCTTCTTGCGTTGTGTTATTAATTGTTCAGCTTGTATCGTGCTTGCGGTGAAGCTTGAAGGAGATGTCAGGTAATGCTCTGTGTTTGATGCAGCGTCGTGGCGGAGGTAACATCAATGATCAAACACAACTCGATGAGTGAAGTTTTCCACGCATAGTAATTTTATTGTCGGCCACAGTACAATCGTGGCCGAGAGTCCAGATAAGTGGGTTACCAATACATATATTTCTTCCCGTCTGTCCGTCCGTCAGTCTCTGAGTCCGTCAGTCAGTCTTTCAGTCCGTCTGTCTTTCCTTTCAACCTCGTCGGTATGCGTGCGTACACAGCGAGAGAACGACACAACCAACGACCAACCCTTTCCTCTTCCGAGGTGTGTCGTATATATACAACTGCTGGGTGACGTCATCTTATTTCCTGCATGTGCAAGACCATTCAGTCTGCACGTGCTTAGGCTGTCACCAAGGTGTCGGGTTAACCGTATAATATTGAAATGGACTTTACCAAATCACGTTCTACTCACGTGTAGATTTCACATGCGCACTTCCTGTATTCTAAGAGCTTCCACCCCGGTGTTCTTCCCAACAAACATCCGAAGCGTTATCCGGGGTGTTGGCTCATTATACTTTACCATTTTAGTTTTCTGTAATTCTGTAATTACCTACTCTACATATTAACGCAGCCCTGTTACATATTAACTGGGCTCTGTTACATATATATGTAAATGTGAAATAACCAAACAGAGACAAAATAGAATCGACCAATGCATCTGGCATGATTAACAGGCGGCTCTGGCTGATCGACATTATGTATGACTGGGTGTTTTCTATAAATGATGCTTAGCAACAAAGTGCTAAGAAATCAAAAATTTGGCAACACTGGGTGAGCTTGGGTGACACACCAATAATATCTGTAGAGGCTGTAGTTATTTTGTTCAGACAAATAGGACCATTGGTAAAAAAACATGCAATGTGCTGTACGTAGTGGCTAGCGCGAGTGTGGTGTAGTGGCATGAAAATAATGAGAAGTATAGAATATCGACAAAAATTGAAAACAAAGTCGGTAAACTCACCAATATGCACATCGATCGCAGCAGCAGATTTATCAGTCTTCTCATCACTTACGAGCAATACTTTTAATCCATTGTTTAGTTCCAAGCCCCTGTATACCCTCTTATCTTCGGCTCCCTTTATGACATCATTGACTCTCATTCGCTCTCTGGCTGCCATCGTGTATGTGGACCTATACCTAGACACAAGAAAAGAGCTTCCACTGAGGAATTGTGTCAGTAGAACCCATCAAAAATCTGTTCCTGTACACTACATTAGATACAGATAGAATGTAACTTATTGGTACATTTTAACACTGACAACTGATAATGGGCTTGCATGTTGTTTGAACGTAGATATGTGTTCCGGACCCGGTTCCACAGTCGTGGATTAACTTTAACCCTGAGTTAAGGTTAACTCTGAGTTAAACTCACTAACTCTGAGTTAGTAAACTCGAGTTAAATTTGGGTTTCATAAACATGGATTAAATCCTGAGTTAAGTAACTCAAAGTTAGTATCCCATAATTTCCAATAATAATAACAATAGAACAGATGCCAGCAGCAGACGAACAAGCTAAACGCAGCAATGGCAGGTATGAAGAAGCGATCACCAAATTTTTCTAGTGCAGAAAAGGCACTGCTAGTGGAACTTTATGAGTTTAACAAGAGTGTGCTGACATCGAAGCTAACAAACGATATTACGAACAAGTGCAAAAACAGTATATGGACAGAAATCGCGGAGAAAATAAGCAGTATTGGAGTGTGCGAGCGATCGGCAGAGGACGTAAAGTTTAAGTGGAAGAATTTGTGTTTCGGCGAAAAAAGAAAATGCGATGAAAAAGAAAGATTTGAAAAAAACAGGAGGTGGGCCGGTCAAGACAGAGATCAACCTAATAACAGACAAAATAATTCAGATAAACGAGGAGCGAGAATCGTGGAGCGGGAGTCCGGGAGCGGATACGCTGGATTCATTCGCTACTTCAAGTTCAACATCGGGTAGGCATATTACTAATACTAGTAAATTACTAGTATAATTACTACGATTAGTGGGAGTAATTCTACTACTGCTAAGTAGAAATATCATTAGAA
>NW_014577104.1:406323-417437 GCF_000485595.1 Priapulus caudatus | reverse complement strand
TTTAACTCTGAGTTAAGGAATTTAACTCAGAGTTAAGAGTTAATCCACGACTGTGGAACCGGGTCCAGGTGTACAGATATAATAACTTTTCCTATCAGTGGCACAATGTATTGCATTCAGGATTAAGGAAAAGGGTTACATCATTACACTACATTACTTTTATCTTGTTTTATAGCAGACTGACCAAATGTAAAGGTATATAAATGCAAGATTTAACCATAAATCCATCAACCCCATCCTTTTTACATCCTATCAGTATGGTTTGAGGAAAATATCCCCAACTGGTAAAATAAAACTGCTGTCTCATTCTCTAACATCCTAAGCTCAGCTTAAAGTATAATAGCCAAGCTCAGTATATATTTTGACAAGACTTTGCAATTATCAAATGCAAATCTTCACTCGATTAATTCCCGAAACCATATGTTAAAATACTGATGGTGCTACTGATTACCGACTGTCCTGACCATTTGCAGAGTCCGAAATATCGTTAATTTTTTTAAATTCTAGACAGACTAGGCTTACTGACAGTTCTTTCTTGCAAACACATCTCCTGTAATATCGGTGACTGTTTGCACAGTATTAATTATGACACGAATTATTTTGTTTAGATGTTGTTCCAGCTGAGGTCGAAACTTTTATTTCACTGGATATAGCCCTAGAGTCTAGACACTGCAATGAATCAGCCGATTGCCATTACAGATTGCAATCATATAATTAATCAACTATACATATACACTATATACAATAATGTAACCCAACAAGAGTAGGGTTGTTGGTAGTCCGAGATTCCTCTGACCAATGCCCACACCGACGATTTTGGTGGTTTTGGTGTGGGTTAGGGTTAGGGTTAACCCACACCAAAACCACCATTGGTCAGAGGAATCTCGAACTAGGTTGTTGGGTACCTTTACAATAATGCAGTGCTCAATTTTAACAGTCGTCCGGTCGTCCGTGACGACTGGATTTTCTCTCGGGCAACTACAAATTGCTTCCGTGGTTGTCCAGTGTCCAACCTCTAAATTAATTTTGAAAATCTTTTTTCTTTTTTTTTCAATTTTCAATTTTTGCTCATCTGTGACTTGACAGTGTTAATGTAAATGTTATGAAATAAATTTCATGCAACTTTTAATTACTATGATTATACGTCATTGATCCCACCAGCATCATTTACCACATTACCAATATTTTATTCTCTTCATATAATGAGTGAAACAATGCGAATGGCCATGTCTGCTGTCATTGCAATACGTACAAAATGTACATGATTAGGCCTTTTGCTTTACAGCACTAAGCATCACGTGAGCAGAGCGCATGCAGCACATGTTTAAATAATATCCGGACAACCAAAACTCTTGAGGGTAGGCAGGCAGACAGACAGACAGGTAATCTCGTTATAGGTGTGACCTACCTATTCCTTCCTCGGTCAGGTCAACGTTGACGATAAAGAACATGAAACCACGTGCACCAGATTCCTCTCCACCCACCAGTGTGTTCACCCAGCCCTTTGCCTTCAGCTCGGACAGAAGGCTGCCCGGTCCTTCGTGACCAATCATGTGACCTAGGTAAGATCCAGGCTGCGCGCGTAAACAAAGGTTACAGTTAGCGGTCACTTCTACGTAACGTAATATACGTTCGTAGGGTGGCTCAAACTCCACCGCGACACAAGTGGTGAGTGTCGTGGTTGCTCTCCCTTACTTGCCACGGTACCCCTGAATATCAGATGACAAACACAGCAATATATCACCATGGCTGCCCCACCTGGTCAGACCTGAGGACTTACAAGACTTGTTCTCTGTGATGCAAAAGCTTTCCTTGCAACTACTGCCTACACTTATATCCCTCCCCAAGACTTCACTGTTAAAATGGCTTCAACTCCTCGACAAAATTTCACATAACAGGTCATACAAAGATACACGCAGCCACCCACTCAGACACTGCTACTGTGAGTACACTGACAAGCCTACCTTCGCTTTGTAGTGTTCGTGTAGATCAGGGATCGGAAACGTGACATGTAGACCTCTCAGATCCTTTACTGGCACCACGTAGGCCTTCAACTACGCACACAAACACAGAATTAAACAGAACTGCGTGAATATCCCATCAAAATACTATTCATACTCGTTCAGCTGCTACTGCAAACAAAAGTAATTATTCATACCACAATAAACATATCTATACCATACTAGTTGATGCTACAAGATACAACAATTACCTAGATAGTTATGTTTGCAATGTTACTAGGTAGTTTGCATTTTGAGCACTACAAACATGGATAAAAACGAACTACACACAGTGTAACTATTAAACCGAGCAACACAAATAGCAACACAATGTTTAGAAATGCTCAGATGGGTTAAACAGCAAAGCCCAAAAAGTTATTACTTTCAGTTGGTCGGGTCCAAACGGGTGGTCGCTCCATTCAGGCACAGTCAAGTCCTTATTTTCACACTCCCCAAACATAGTGTGCACCATCTCCGTCAGTTCATCGAGTGATTCTGCAAGTGATAGCTATAGGTAGGTCACTCACCTCTGTTATGGCGCTGTCACACATTGACGATTTAGCCAGCGTATGCCGGACGTATCAAAATTTATCTAAAACGCTGGCATACGCTAAACTATCGATGTTTTTTTCAATTTTGGGCGTTTACATAGCGTATTCATAACGAGTTGGACGTATACATAGCGTATTCATAACGAGTTGGACGTATACATAACGTATTAGTAACTTATATAGAACGTTTCAATAATTAATAGATAACTTATACCAACGAATGCTTAGCGTGTTGCCGGCGTTCACAACTGTCATTTTACTCACGTGTGCGGCGGATTTTCGTTGAGTAATTTGACGCATGCGTTATTTTACTCACGTGTGCGGCGGATTTTCGTTGAGTAATTTGACTCATGCGTCATTTTACTTGAGTAAAATAACTCACGTGTGCGCCGGGCATAAGGCCTAAAAAAGACGTTTGTTTCCGTATTGGACTACCGTGTCAAAACATTTTGTTTATCACTTTTTTTTTTATTCTAACAATACTTATAATCCATATAATGACTTCAAAGTCTCAAGAGATTCAACCCCAAAGGTACATAAACAAGAAAGTCAGACTCAAGGATATATATCATTTATTATTTATATATATATAACCAGTCCAGCATATACACATCTGACATTCAACTTTCTTTTTTTGCCGATCACAATAAAAGGTCCGACTCGGCGGTTTAAAATGGACCCGGTCGGGTTAGCGGAAACAAACGTCTTTTTTTAGGCCTAATGAATCAGCTGAAACCCCCAGGTAAGAGCATGTGACTACTCACTCCTCACATGACGTGCCTTATCGAAAACGTTTAGTTGCCTTACTATTTTCTTTGCGTACTAAACTTCACAAACCGCACGCTGCTTCTTTTACCGGCAACGGTAGCCGAAGTCGTGTGAATCGTGCTGAAAAATCATGTTTAAAAAATGCACGCAGCAGTATATCGTGACGTTTGATTTATCGTTTGCAAAGTGTGATATAACATCAAGATGCATATCACATCTTATATCCGGAGATCAATTAATACAGTTTATCAATGAGCGATCATTCACTCGAACCGTATCGGTGGGTGATGTGATTAATCCTTGGGCGTCTACATACAGACATATGCACATGAACTAAATGCAACTGGGAATAACAGTTTCTGATCAGGCTATTAGATTTTAAAACAATCTTAATATTAATGTGAAAGAATATTACGAATATGAACGGTAATGATAGAGTGACGTAAACAGAAAGCAGAAGGGGGAGTACACACACGAGACAGAGAAGCGAAATGAAAAAGGGAGAGCAAGAGATCGGGAGAAGAAAGGAGGGGAGGTGACACAGAAATGTGGGCAAGACAGTTAGATGAGCCCGACAAAGAGAGAATAACGGAGACGACAAGAAAAAAATCACAGAAAAAGAAGGGGAGCTAGGGGAAGAAATAAAAGAAACCGATATAGAAGACAGCGTAAGCTAAATCACACAATCTTGAGAGACTATTTACACAAGATTTACTAATATCTGAACTTTAGTCTTGGCTGCCAACGATGATATAAGCATGGACCGCCACGGTGCAGACGGACATCGGTAAGACGCCCAGCTAACAACAACACGCCTAACCCCACAAGCTGATGGCGAACGAGCTAGAACAACGACCACCGAGTATCGCGCGCCAACAGCAGCAACAACATCATCATCATGATGAGCATCAGCAGCCCGAGCCGCCTGACGGAGGATGGGGCTGGCTGGTCGTCGCCGGCTCGTGCGTCATCATGGCGTTCACGTGGGGACAGACGAAGGCGTTCGGTCTCTACATGATCAACATTCAGGAGACACTCGGCTGGGATGCGGCCATGACATCGATGATGCAGGGCCTCAACGTCGCGCTGTCCTTCTTCATGGGTGTGTTTACTCGCTCGGTTGCCTCTATCCTCTCTTATACGATGTGATCCCATTCAATCTTATCCCGTACGATCGCATTTCATACGCCTGCTGTCCCATAGCTCTCTTATTCGATCATATCCCATATGTCTCTTATATGTCTCCCACACGCTCTCCCATACAATCTCCCATTCGATTACATATCCTATACGCTTCCCATGCGCCTCCTATATGCTTACTACCTTGCGCCTGACGATCCCCGCGCCTGTGAGACTTCGTGTCCTATTGTGGGTAGCGTGTCCTGATGTGTGTAGCGTGTCCTAATGTGTGTAGCGTGTCCTGATGTGTGTAGCGTGTCCTGATGTGTGTAGCGTGTCCTATTGTGTGTAGCGTGTCCTATTGTGTGTAGCGTGTCCTGATGTGTGTAGCGTGTCCTTCAAAATACCTTTTATAAGACAACGCGCAGTGAAATGGGAGGAACTAGAGTTTATTTTGCCATAAGGTAGTATGATTATGCATGACACGAAGTATTTGCTAGTCTAGTACTGGAGAAATTAGCGTTTTGATGCGCATTGTGAGCCTTTAAAAAGCCCGATCATTTTCCGTTTTGTGAGCCATTTTGAGTGGGGACAGGTGGTGACAGGTAGTAGCGAAATCGAGTTGACAATCTTCTATAGCCCTGCGGCAGTTAATGAACGCGGGATATAGTACTACTACTAGAGCTAGGTGTAACCACAATGAGATTACCATAACGTAGGCCTATGTGATTTTATTTAATGAGTTAATGTAAACTAACTCACTGGAGTAAGTGTCACTAGCATCAAGCCCATGAAAAGGTTTCTTATCACAAGATCAGTAACGTTCCTCTCTGATTGACAGATTGTGGAACGAAGGCCCAGGAATTACATGTCATTAGGATTCCTAATTATGATATTGCTTACCCAATAGTATTAGTGATAAATCGCGCTCTCTGATGGATGTAGGAAGCAATTAACCGACTAACTAGAAAGCGTGACAAAATGACCATTCAAAAAGTTATCTGTAGTTTGTTTCGTAGGACAACATACAGATAATATTAGCAGGCAGGGTAGGACACGACTCATGGATCTCTGCGAAAATGTAAACGAAAACATAAGGTAGGTCGAACACATAGGAGAATTCGAATTTACCCATAATGCAACTTATATTCCCATATACCATAATATCATGGTACGTCATACATATTATTTCCATATGATGGTCTATTATATATACTTGGATTGACTTTCTATGGATTGACGTTCATTATAACATGTGAAATATAGATACCTCAGACCTACCAAGTCTCACGCATTTCGCTGGAGACTCACGCATCTGCTGGACCTAGCCACAAGTTCCCTTCTCGCTTAACACTACGTTGGCGAGAAGTGGCACGTCCTACGACGTGTACGACGACGTCGACGTCCGACGTACGACGACCGACGTCCGACGTACGACGACCGACGTACGACGACGACGTCCTACGACGTGTCCTAGGCACGTCCTACGACGTGTAACAGTCGGAGAGCCTGCATGGTCGGTTTACTGCTGGACCTAGAGCTGGAACCATTCTCCCGCACTCCCGCATGCCTTCTGGCATTCTCACGCATTCACGCAAAATAAAAAAACTTGAACTGCATGTAACACTTCAGAATTAAAGTTTTTATGTTTTAAAATTTTTTGTTTTTGTTTTTTTCTTCGAATGCTAACAGAATATATGTACTGCAAATACATATTTTAAAGCCACATATTTAGAAACTGGTCGTGTTTGTAAATATTCTGAACCGCCAACATTATATTCCCAAAATGACCCATTCTCCAGCAAAATCTCACTGAACCTCCAACAAGCTGGTTAGGTTGAACACCCTTGGCCGGTCTGATACGTATGCGTGTGTGCGCGCGCGTGTGTAGGCTTACATGTGTGCCTATATAGCCTCGTCTACACGACGAACCTTAACTCGAGTTAAGCGTTAACTCGAGTTAGCGATTATGTAGCGTCTACACGTAGATAGATAGAGATAGCAATCAAGAAAGCGATGATCGAAGAAAACCAAAACACGAAACGAAACAAAACCGAAGATAGAAGTGATTCACAACTCGTTCTAGGCATTTCTAAGTGATTTAATAGCGACATTATTCGCGTGATTAGCAAAGCAAATCGTCGATTTAGCGCGACTGCTCATTAAGTTTGCTTAATTAGACATGCGAACGCCAAACAAGCCCCCCCCACCTCCTATATTGTCATGGTCGCTGCTGATAGCAATAACAAGAAAGGACGCACAGCCAAGCGGTTATACTGCTAACGAGAACGAGCGTATATCGACATCTAGTCTCTGTTTTTATGTGGGGTAAAGATTAGAGAAGCGACTCGTATACTGCACGCTCACGCGCACGCTCACGCACACACACACACACACACACACACACACACACACACACATACACTCTCTCTCTCTCTCTCTCTCTCTCTCTCTCTCTCTCTCTCTCTCTCTCTCTCTCTCTTACAGGTAGCGGCACGGGCATACTAGTCATCGTCTCATTCGACATGACGAACATCTACTTCAAGAAGAAGTCGGCCAAAGCCAACGGCATCGCGCTGTGCGGCGCCGGGCTCGGCGGCCTGCTCATCCCGCTCGTCGTAGAGAGGCTGGTCGAACTGTACGGCTTTCAGGGAGCATTCCTCATCAACGGCGCGATGGCCCTCAACACGGCCGTCAGCGCCGCCGTCTACCGGCCGCTGCGAGGGGGCGCCACCGCCGCCACCGCCGCCGCCAGAATGCGCGCCGAGTCGCTGCCGGCGAGCCCCAGCACGAAGGAGCTGCTTGAATTCGACCAGCTCTCCAAGGGTGTCGACGACGAGAACTCTACGGGAAGCGTCCGGTATGACGTCACCGCCGCGAACGGGTCGGTCGATGGCACGGTTGACGGGTCGGTCAACGGCGCAGTTGACAGCGCAGTTGACAGCGCAGTTGACAGCGCAGTTGACGGCGCAGTTGACGGCGCAGTTGACGGCGTGGTTGACGGCGCGGTTGACGGCGTGGTTGACGGCGCCGTCGCGCCGAAGAAGAAGAAGAAACGCGTCTTCGCGTGGGAGGTGTTCAAGGACGCTCGCTTCTGGTTCCTCGGCTTCGCAATGGTGTGCCAGGACGCCGGCGCGATGAACTACGCCATCTACCTACCCTACAAGAGCATCGAGGTGGCATGCGACGCGGCCTCCCCATCGTCATCGTCGTCGTCGTGCGAGCCTGACATCAACATCGCGCTCGCCGTCGCCATCTTTAGCACGTTCGACATGTTCGGCCGGCTGCTCATCAGCGCGCTGTGGGACGTCGGCTGGTTCAGCCGCATGTACGTGCGCCAGGCCGGCTACGTCTTCTTCGGGCTCACATGCGGCGTGATGATCTTCGGCACGATGCCGCTGAGCAGCTTCGTGCTGCTTCAGTTCTACGTCGCTGTGACGGGGTTCCTGTCGGGCTCCGGCATCTCGCCCGTGTTCGTCATGGTGCAGGACATCGCGGGCAAGGACCGCTACCAGGACGCGCTGTCCGGCTGCATGGTCATCGAGGCGCCGATGAACCTGATCGCGCCGATGCTCATAGGTAAGCATGAAGGTCGCGCAGCAAGCAGTCAGGGTTGAAGTGGTCAAGATTGCTCATAGGTAAAGCCCGCCGCACACGTGAGTTATCTTACTCAAGTGAAATGACGCATGAGTCATTTTACTCACGTGTGCGGCGGATTTTCGTTGAGTAATTTGACGCATGCGTCATTTTACTCACGTGTGCGGCGGATTTTCGTTGAGTAATTTGACGCATGCGTCATTTTACTCACGTGTGCGGCGGATTTTTGTTGAGTAATTTGACGCATGCGTCATTTTACTCACGTGTGCGGCGGATTTTTGTTGAGTAATTTTACTGCGCATGCTCGCTGCTCACTCGCTTGGAATGATGGGATAGAAAATACCGGGATTATTTGCGCGAGCGTTCACACACGCAAATAATCGCGCTTATTCCAAAGCGAGCGTTCACACACGCAAATAATCGCGCTTATTCCAAAGCGAGCGTTCACACACGCAAATAATCGCGCTTATTCCAAATAATCGCAGTCAAAGGTGCGATTTGGAGCGCGATGCTGATCGCGATTATTAGTGGGTATTATTGCGTTCACACTAATAATCTCGGTATTTCGATCGCGATTCAAAAACCGGAATTTGCATCCCGCTTATTCGCGCCAGTGTGAACGGGCCTACTGTGTCAAGTCACAGATGAGCAAAAATTGAAAATTAACACGAAACATTGTGTTGTTAAACACGTAATGTTATACTTTGTATCAAGCAATGCGTCTAGACATGTACGTTTGCAGCGTATTGTGCAACCCTGGCCGTATGAAAAAGGAACGCGCGCATTATAAATATAACATTTTTATAGAGGTTGGACACCGGACAACCACGGAAGCAATTTGTAGTTGCCCGAGAGAAAATCCAGTCGTCACGGACGACCGGACAACTGTTAAAATTGAGCCCTGGTATCTAATAGTAATATAGCCCTAGTGAGTGTTCAGAAGGACAATCCAAACGGCTACCGGCGGCTACACTCAACTTCTCAAGTTGAAGTAGTTGAGAGCAAGATAGCAGGATTCTGTCA
The DNA here is from genome assembly GCF_000485595.1 of Priapulus caudatus. Taxonomy (NCBI): domain Eukaryota; kingdom Metazoa; phylum Priapulida; class Priapulimorpha; order Priapulimorphida; family Priapulidae; genus Priapulus; species Priapulus caudatus. The sequence continues at coordinate 408,379 of NW_014577104.1, read as the reverse complement.
CTGCGCCTGCAGTCTTTTTCTGGTTACTCACTCTCATCTGTACGGTGTAACCTAGCTCTAGTACTATAGCCCGCATTCATTAACTGCCGCAGGGCTATAGAAGATTGTCAACTCGATTTCGCTACTACCTGTCACCACCTGTCCCCACTCAAAATGGCTCACAAAACGGAAAATTATCAGGCTTTTTAACACTTATTTATCTACATGGACATCTCACCTATCTTTTTAAACACTTCCACAACTTTACACTATGTATTTATGCATTTATTCCTAAAGGTCTTAGCACTACTGGTGTTTCGTTTTCAAATGAGGTGCTCTGCTTATGTGTATACGCGTAACGTCACCCAAAATGTACTAGGCTGAATCATAGCTGCCCATGTGTTTTGTCTACATTTCGGGTGACGTCACGCACATACACATAAGCAGAGCAACCGCATTTGAAAACGAAATACCAGTAGTGCTAAGACTTTTAGGAATAAATGCATAAATACATGGTGTAAAGTTGTGGAAGCTAGTGTTCAAAAAGATAGGTGAGATGTCCATGTAGATAAATAAGTGTTAAAAGCTCACAATGCGCATCCAAACGCTAATTTCTCCAGTACTAGACTAGCAAATACTTCGTGTCATGCATAATCACACTACCTTATGACAAAATAAACTCTAGTTGCTCCCATTTCACTGCGCGTTTGCTTAAAACCCACAAGAAAGAGGTGAGAAAACTTTGATGTGTGTAGCGTGTCTTGATGTCTGTAGATGTGTCCTGATGTGTGTAGCGTGTACTGATGCATGAAAGCCTGTGTAACTTCGTGACCTGTGTATCTTCGCGTCCTAATGTACGTAGCCTCCTGATGCGCGAAAACAACGCGTACAAGTGGTGATGTGCCTTTCCAGCTCCGATTGGTACGATGCTGTGTAAGAGGTGGGGTCACCAGCCGATAGCCTTTCTTGGAGCGTTCCTCACCAGCGGAGGACTGATGCTGAGTTACTTCGGAACCAGCCTGCTGTACTTGATGTTGACCTTCGGTGTCATGGCAGGTACGTGTTCTACTGGTGGTAATTAGTATTTTCACAAGGGGCACTGATGTTAGCGTGCGTGGTAGCTCTATTGCCAATCCCTTCCTATACGATGTGATCCCATTCGATCATATCACGTACGATCGCATCCAATACGCTCTCACATACACTCTCTTATTCGATCACATCTCATCAAGAGCTAATAATAGCTAGGTATTATTAGCTCTTGATCTCATATATGCCTCTTATTTGCCTCCCATACGCTTTCCCATACACTCACTTATAATTATTCGAGCACATCCCATATGTCTCTCATACGCCTCCCATACGCTCTCCCATTCGATTGCATCCTATACGCCTCCCACACGCCTTCTATATGCGCGCATTGCGCTACCATACGATCGCCTATATATACTCTCCCATACGATCGTCCCTTATATAACTATCATAAAACCGCTAGAACCAGGGATTTGCCAGATATCACTGTTATTACCCAGAGACCGTCTGCTCAAACGTAGAACAAAGCTTAACCCCGTTTCGGATTTTCCTGATCACGATCCCGAAACCTAACCATACACCTCCGTACTTTCCAGCAAACCGTCGATCCAGCACAAGGTTGTCTAAGGTTAAACCAATAAAATTATAGTATAAAATCGCTATACAGACGCACAGACACATAGCAACGCGAGGACGCTACGTTGCTAAAGAGCTATTGCCAGCACAGCGAAGATGGCTACTCGTACGATGACATACTGCACGATGTACTTGTACACGATTGACGCGTACCTGCACCTCTCTATTCTCTCTCCCCCTCTCTCTCTCTATCTATCTATCTATCTCTCTCTATCTCTATCTCTATCTCTATCTCGTTCTCTCTCTCTATATCTATATCTATCTATCTATCTCTGTCTTTATCTCTATCTCTATCTCGTTCTCTCTCTCTATATATATATCTATCTATCTCTCTCTATCTCTATCTCTATCTCTATCTCGTTCTCTCTCTCTATATATATATCTATCTATCTCTCTCTATCTCTATCTC
>NW_014577104.1:398844-404976 GCF_000485595.1 Priapulus caudatus | reverse complement strand
GAAGGTCGCGTAGCAAGCAGTAAGTGCTGAGGTGATGAAGATTGCTCATAGGTAAGCGTGAAGGTCGCGTAGCAAGCAGTAAGTGCTGAGGTGATGAAGATTGCTCATAGGTAAGCGTGAAGGTCGCGCAGCAAGCAGTAATGCTGAGGTATGAAGATTGCTCATAGGTAAGCATGGAGGTCGCGTAACAAGCGATAGATTGCTCATAGGTAAGCATGAAGGTCACGCAGCAGTAAGTGCTTAGGTGGTGAAGATCATGATAGCAGTTAAGGTATGATTGCTCATAGGTAAGCATGAAGGTCACGCAGCAGTAAGTGCTTAGGTGGTGAAGATCATTGATAGCTAGGTACGATTGCTCATAGGTAAGCATGAAGGTCGCGCAGCAATACGTGCTGAGGTGGTGAAGATCATTGATAGCTAGGTACGATTGCTCATAGGTAAGCATGAAGTCAGCCTAGCGCAGAAGACAGAAGCTGGGGGGTCAAGATGCTAATAGCGCAAAGGAATTTAAAAAACTGGCGGTAGCAACGCAGTAAGTGCTGGGGTGTCAGAGATGCTCATGCTAAGGGAATTAAAACTCGCGAGCCAAGCAGTACAGTGCATGCGGCGTGGTCAACATGCTAATAGCTAAGTGGGAATAACATCGCTAGCAAGCAGTAAGTGCTGGGTGGTCTCAGATCACTTATATTATAACTAAGAGGGAATAAAAACCGCCTAGGCAAGCAGGTAAGTGCCGCTGAGGTGGGATCAAGAATGCTAATAGGCTAAAGGGGGAATAAAACTCGCGTAGCAAGCTAGTAATGCTGGGTGCGTGCAACAATTGCCTATATAGCTCACAGGGAATTAAAAAACTCGCGTGAGCAACAGAAGTGCTGGGTGTAGAGATCACTTATATTTTATAGCTAAGAGGGGAATTAAAACTCGCGCCCTAGCATAGCAGCTAAGTGCTGGGGGTGGTCAACATTGCTAATAGAGCTAAGGGGAATTAAAACTCGCGCGATAGCAAGCAAGTAAAGTGCTGGGTGGTCAGATCACTTATATTTATAGCTAAGGGGAATTAAAACTCGCGTAGCAAGCAGTAAGTGCTGAGGGGGTCAAGATTGCTCATAGCTAAGGGGAATGGTTGGGGAATTGATTGTCGTGTCCGGTACAGATGAGGGAAAGGGTTGAGGTGGTGAAGATCACTCATAGGTACGGGAATTGATTATCGTGTCAGGTATTAATGAGGGAACGTAATCAGGTGGTTAAAATCACAGATAGCTATAGGAAAACGAAGTCCATGTCAGGTGTAGATAAGGTAAAGAGTCGATCAGTCATGTCAACTGATAGGTAAGAAGAACTAATACCCATATCAGGTGTAGGTGAGAGAAAGCAACAACAGCAACAGTAGTAGAAAAACAGTAGTCAAAACTGTGTCTGATGATAGATATGATGGCTGATAACATTGTTGTTGATGTGACAACTGGCAGGTAAGCGGGACTTGTGGTCCATATTATGACTGTTAAATTACGTAAGTCGAACATGTTATTCAGATCATAGATAGGTGAATGGAATATGTGATATACATGCTGACTAGCATGCGATAGCAGGGGAAAGGTGAAGCAAGAATTATTGATATGATTAATGATTGATATTGATATGATACGACCGTATCGCTAACCAGACTGGTGGCGCGTAGAAACGGCCAGTCCTATAGTGTTAAAAGTAGCCAGTCTGATCTTACTTTCAAGTAAACAATCCAATATTGCACGAGAGTTACCAGTGCAATGGCATGCAGTCATATGTGACCAACCCAAGTGTACTTAAACGTCACAAGTACGAGGGGTGATCAAAGATTGGTTATCACGTTCCTAGCGAGTGAGAAGAACACGAGTGAATCAAAACTTTTTTTTTCTTTGTTTACTGCTGACAGACATGGTGCACATAACTGCAACCATTTTTATATTATGCCTACAGTAAAACTAAATTTGTAGTCTGATTACATCTGGAGCCGAACCAGGTGACGATAATGCAAATTCAGAGTAAACCAAGTTGCATGATAGGGCAAAGTAAGAATAAATAATCACATACGTGGAATAACAACACTACGTTTAAATCGCTCTCTCTAGGTTTCATATACGACGCGACCGGCAACACGGACGTCGCAATGATGGTGATGGGAGCCATCTTTTTCTCTTCCGGAATACTGGGACTGTTCCTACCGCTGTTGACGAGGACGCGCTACCGGGTAGACACCGAGAAGGTGAAAACGGTGCCTCACCACTACGAAGACACGATATCATCTGCCGTCATCATGGTGCACCTGTGAAACACCTGTGGTGCACCTGTGAAACACCTGTGGTGCACCTGTGAGCATGCGCCACACCCGTGCACCTATGTATGTACATATATATATATATATAGACATGTAGTTGACCATCATCGGTGACCTGAGACAAGGCCACCAAGTCTCTCAGTTTCGCCCTAGTGTGGAGTGCACGCGTCTACGTAAGCTGTGACGAACCGTCTTGCACAAACAATGTGGGGAAAATGCGTCGCGCCCTACGCGAGAGATACCGCCGAGTTTCGATCAAAACCAAAATCCAGTTTGTACAAGGACAGGGTAGAGTTCCTCGAGAAGACATGTGTTGCATAGACACTCACCCTCAGCTGCTCATATTTTCTCCTCAAGTCGCCCTTGCTCGCCTTCAACTGCTTGCCAGCGTGTGGGATTTCCAGACCCATGCGCACCATGCATTCGCACTCCCTGATGACCATGAAGACGTCTGCGTCCATGTTAACAAGCATCTCGCGGCTTTCCGAATCCCACACGAGCAATGGACGCTGGAGATACGTCTTCACTACGTCTAACTGCGGACAAAAAACAGGGAGCAGGAGTTAATATATCGACTTCACTATTAATACGTGCAGAAACGGTGTGATGTCTCAACTAGTAATGGCGTGCGTGGGATATTAAGTTTCCAGTATACGCAATTGCTGCAGATCTCTTACAGGTAATGACTGCCTTAAGCTGACAGAAGCAAACGCCACGATAACTTCGAGATAGCAAGTGTTAGCATAACGCAAGTTGAACTAAGAAGAAAAAGTTCTGGTGTACTCTACTTATCACGAAGGTCAGAAATTGTAAATTACACTTCACGTCAAATTGCTCAAGAACGTTTATATAAATATTAGTACGATATAAAGTTTCTATGTACGTGAAATTATCAGCAATAAAACTGACTCTAATTCGCAGTGCAAAGTTATAAACATTTTATTTCACACATGCAATCGTGAGACAATTAAAGGCAAGATAACACTGCACTCCTGGGCGATATTCCTGGGTGATAGACAAATATTTTTTTCACAAGTATTTATGGCTAGAAGTATCCCATCTTTTAACAAATAACAAAGTTTCCTGCAAGCAGTTTAGAACATTTATAACGCCCTTGAATTAAAGAAGTATGAAAATCAGATGGTTCACAGGGAAGGCAGGCATGAGCTATAATCATTACCATTAGTTACACGTTTGTTATAGCAGCAGTGGCTGTAGCAATCTCTCATAAACAACATTATACACCACTTTCTAAATAGATACTATGCGCACCGACCAATCGTATGAGAAAATGTAGACAATGAATGAGATTTCCCTCTAAATTTATCATTTCACGAGTGTCATAAGTGCTACATTTGAGTTAAAACAGATATCAAGATACCTCTTTGTGCACACAGAACTGTAACAGTGCAACCACAATCATACGCGCTGCATTTGTGGGATACTAGCCATCTATCAACTTTGTTCAATTTACCTGCTGAATCCATGCTCCATAGTACAAAAGCTCATACTCAAAGAACGCTTTGCCAACTCGGTTGAACACCTTCACGATTCTTGCTGCCTCTCCTCTGGCAAGCAAGTCTGGCTTCTCTCTAAACACATTCATTGGCTCCTCTATCCGTCTATGCAGCTGTCGCACCCACTGTATCTTACCTGTTGTATAAGCATGATGGTTATCATACAGTGGCGTAGCTAGGATTTTTTCCGCGGGGGGGGAGGGGGCCTTACATTTTCGGGGAGCACAATATATAACTTTTCTTTGTATTATACTGTTCTAACGGCATTGTTTTTAATTCAATTTTTTTTTATTAAGCATGAATTTTCAGTGGGGAGGGGGCACATGGGGGGCACAGAAAATTTGGCCCTGCCCCCCCCCCGTAGCTACGCCCCTGTTATCATACACACATCGCTACACATAAATAAACACGAATTGTATTTACTACTGAAGTCGTAATGTTTATGTATTCGCTATCGACTTATAATTCCATGTCAATACAATTCAAATGCCTCTCACATAGCACTGTGCATAAACTTACAGAAAGATTAAGAAATCTAATGATTGCAGAGCCTCTATCTTTCTGTGTGTGTGTGTGTGCGTGCGTGCGTGCGTGCGTGCGTGCGTGTCTGTGTGTGCGTGCGTGCACAGTGGCATGCGTGCAGTGGGATTGTGTGTTGTAGAGGAGCATTCCAGTCATTTGCAGAGAATTATAACAAATAATGGGTGATAGAGTAGATAACCATTGGACTTTGGTAGTAAATACAATTCGTGTTTACTTACTATCATTTTATTATTGAAACGGCCCAGGTGCCTGTGGTTTTCACGGACAAGTTCAAGTACACAGACACATGCACACATGCCAAGGTCCGAAATTATCACTCACACACTCGCAAAATGCGAGTGGCTTGGCAAAATTGCAAACAGAAAGGGTAGCTCACGATACAATCCATACCATTATGATACACATTTCACGATATATGACACATATCGCAATACACTCAGGAGAACTACCACGCTGTGCCGTAATTCATCAAAATTTTGCATAACTTGCAAACCGCTTTTGTTTTATCAGTTGTTCTAATGTCTTCATTCTCATATACAGGCTGACCAAAGTGCACCCAAACGCACCCAACTGTTGGGATCAGATTCAGTAATGCGAGTAAATCGAGATAAGATACTTGATACCGTACATAAATATCTTCACTCGCTACGTAAATGTAGTAGCATGTATAAGACGTACCGGCCACAGGTGGAACGTCTCTTTCCAGGGGTGGCTGCAAGCGTTGCCTCATATACAGCTTGCTGACCATGTCCAGCTCACGACCGTACATGGTCAGTGCTGCCGCATACCTCTCCTCTTGCCCCAGCTCAGGTAGGCCCAGCCTCTCTACTATGCTGAGGAACTGCAGCGCCGCCCTGGTGGTGTGTAGCCCGGTAAAGCGCTCCCCAATGAACGCACGCAGTTGTACCTGTGAAACACGTATTTCGATGCAAACTCACAGCCACAAACTTAATTGGGAATGCATAGATTTGAACCTAATGGAATATTCGAGGAATAACCCAGTATACGCGTAGAATGAGGCATGTAAGTATGGTGAAAAACCTTCAATGAAGTTAAGCACTATATAAATGTTTCATCTGTGAATGGCATAATTTAATTGATTAAAAAAGTTTTAGCATCTTTCGGCTTTAATCAACCTTAAACTAAGTACACAATTCCAAAATGGTAATTGATTTAGAGTACTGCTGTCTTACATACATTGACTCAAGTACTTTTATCCAACTCACGTGTACATCACAGATATTTTTTTCAAATTCTGCAAAGTCTTCATCGAACTCTTGCTTTCTGTGGTCCAAAAAGTCATAGGTTTTCTTCTTCATTGATGAAACAGCAGCCCTATATCTGCCCACAATTACCTCTACACCTGTAAACGATATAGACAGATTTAAAGCAGCGTTGTCTACTGTTTTCTGTCGTTATCATAAATTCATTACATCAAGAGACCATTACCCCTTGATTACATCCACATTACAGCTCTATCTAAACCCAGCAGATTTGCTCAATTTTTTTTTAAATTTGATCAACTCTTTCAACAATCCAGATGAACCTAGGCTGTGTTGAAAAGGTTTTAAGTAAGTATTGCATACTTAATTAGTTGCACCATGAATCTGTTCAAATTTAGTTCACATATACTGGCACTGCCTCATTTGATGGATTCTAGATCCGGACGCGACGAAGAATAAGAAGTTAACATATTCATACAACAACCCAAAAAGTCTGTGAGAAGCCCATGAGAAAATTTACCCCCCCCCACACACA
>NW_014577104.1:382286-398834 GCF_000485595.1 Priapulus caudatus | reverse complement strand
CGCACCGGATCGAGAAAATGTAGGACAATGAATGAGATTTTCCCTCTAAATCTTATTCAATTTCACGAGCTGTCATAAGTGTACATTTATGTTAAACAGATATCAAGATTACCTCTTTGTGCACACATAACTGTAACAAGTGCAACCAACAATCATACGCGCATGCATTTGTGGGATACTAGCCCATCTTATTCAGATTGTTCAATTTACCTGCTGAATCCATGCCTCCATAGTACAAAGCTCAATACTCAAAGAACGCTTTGCCAACTCGGATGAACACCTTCACGATTCTTGCTGCCTCTCCTCTGGGAAGCAAGTCTGGCTTCTCTCTTAAACAATTTCATTGAGCGCTCCTCTATCCGTCTATGCAGCTGTCGCCACCCACTGTATTCTTACCTGTATGTATAAGCATTGATGCCGTTATCATACAGATTGGCGTTAGCTAGGATTTTTTCCGCGGGGCGGGGGGGGCACTGAGAGGGAGGGGCCTTAACATTTTCGGGCTCGAGCCCACAATATATAAACTTTTCTTTGTATTAATACTGTTCTAACGGCATTGTTTTTAATTCAAATTTTTTTTATTAAGCATGAATTTCAGTGGGGAGGGGGCACATGGGCAGGCCACAGAAAATTTGGCCCTGCCCCCCCCCCCGTAGCTACGCCCTGTTATCATTACACACATCGTACACATAAATTAAACACAAATGAATGTTCTAATGCTCTTCATTCTCACTAATACAGGCTGACCAAAAGTGCACCCAAACGTCCAACCCAACTGTTGGATCAGTTCCAGTAATGCCTGAGTAAATCGAGATAAGATACTCGATACCGCTACATAGAATATCTTCACCGCTGACGCTTAAAGTAGTAGCATGGTATAAGACGTACCGGCCCACAGGTGGAACGTCTTCTTTCAGGGGTGGCTGCAAAGCGTTGCCTCATATTACCAGCTTGCTGACTATGTCCAGCTCACGACCGTACATGGGGTCAGTGCTGCCGCATACCTCTCCCTCTGCCCCAGCTCAAGGTAGGCCCAGCCCTCTCTACTATGCTGAGCGAACTGCAGGCCGCCGCCCTGGTGGTGTGTAGCCCGGTTTAAAGCGCTCCCAATGGAACGCACCGCAGTTGCCTACCTGCTGAAACACGTATTTCGATGCAAACTCACAGCCACAAACTTAAATTGGAATGCATAGATTTGAAGCCTAATGGAATATTCGAGGAATAAACCCAGTATACGCGTTAGAATAGGCATTGTAAAGTATGGTGAAAAACCTTCAATGAAGTGGAAGCACTTATTATAATATGTTTCATCGGTGAATGGCCAATAATTTAATTGATAAAAAGTTTTAGCATCTTTCGGCTTCTAATCACCTTAAACTAAGCTACAACATATTCCAAAATGTAATTGATTTAGAGTACTGCTTCTTACATACATTGACTCACAGTACTTTTATCACAAACCCTCAATCGTGTACAATCAAGATATTTTTTCAAATTCTGCAAAGTCTATCTATGACTTCTTGCTTTCGTGTATGAGTCCAAAATTATAGTTTTCTTCTTACAATGATGAAACAGCAGCCCTATATCCTGCCCACTAATCTACCTCTTACACCTGTAAACGATATAGACAGATTATAAAGCAGCGTTGTTCTATACGTTGTTTCTGTCGTTTCATAAATTCATTACATCAAGAGACCAATTACCCCCTTGGAATTACATCCACATTACAGCTCATATCTAAACCAGCCAGAATTTTGCCCTCAATTTTTTTTTAAATATTGATCAACTCTTTCAAACAAATCCGATGACTAGTGCTGTGTTGAAAAGGTTTTAAGTAAGTATTGCATACTAATTAGTTGCCACCATGAATCTGTTCAAATTTAGTTCACATATACTGGCAGCCATGCATATTTATGATTCTAGATCCGGACGCGACGAAGAATAAGAAGTTAACATATCATACCAACAACCAAAGTCTGTGAGAAGCCCATGAGGAAATTTACCCCCCCCCCACACACACCCCAACAGTCTGGAATTTACTTTGAAATTCAAGCACTGTAATGTTAGGTCTATGTACCATCTATGTGACACCTCTCCAGGCAGCTGTATGTCTCTATCAGTTGAAACATCTGCACCACTTTGTTGAGGCGACGAACGAACGTGTCAAACTTGCCGAATATGTACGACTCGCTAAACTCAAACGATTGTTTGCTGCCAGCAGCTGCTACTGTCTTGCGTGTCTTCTCATAATTATTTCTGTGCAATACATACACATATATATATGTTATATATACTATATATATATATAATTATATATATATATAATAATATACTATATATATATGCAAACTAGTGCAGCAATTGCCAACTTCGTCTTGCACACTTTTGACAAATAAAATTATTTTCTTTACTCAAGCTGAGTATGGATATGGAAGATTTGCAATGTTGCATCAAATATTCTTACAAAATATAGAAGAGGACCTAGTTACTCAGAACAATCACAATGTCATTTATAGGATGGTAAAAATTTGTTTAAGCGTATATATTTTACATTTTAACGTTCTGATATAATGCACATGTGCATAGCAATATTTATAAAACTATTAAATGTTCTGGCTCAGATGTATCAAAATAACGTTTTTCCTTTCCCTTCGTTCTTATTCACACATAAACTAATACTTGGATTTTAATAACTAACTTTTTGCCACGTTGAACACCTTTAAGCCATGTCAAACACCTCATAAAATGAAAACAAAATATTTTCAAATCTATCCACATAACTTTCCTAATTGATTATGTTTGACTCCATCTCTCTCAGATACCTGTAGGCCTGATGCAGGCTGCCACAGGCGTCAATCTTCTGGAAGAGTTCCTCCCTGGGCTGAGACCACACTGTGTCAACATCGAAGTTTGTGACGTAATTACGACACGATGTTATCATCTGGTTTGTGACCTGTGAAGATTACGAAACATTAGAGACCCCTTAATTCATACGTATTTATACTACCGATGGACTCGTCTCTATACCACTTAGCATGCTTCCTATACATGAATTAAAAAAATATTAGTGTTTTTTTTTCATTGCTACAATTTCCACAACTTCTACAGTAAGGACTTCTGATGAACATAACAATGTACCTTGACTAAGAGAGATGTCATTCGTTCTGAAGTATTGTAGTAGCGGGATATAGTGAACACCATTCTCACTGCATTCATCAACCCTGGTAGACTCGCTACTATTTGCAACTGAAATTGATAAATAATATACCGCTTTCACTCCATATTGAATATTACCATCCCCTTCAATCACAGAGATGTCACAACCATAATACTGACAGAGATATTCACTGACACACACACCCACACACACACACACCCACACATGCACACCCACTAGATAGGCAAATAGTTAACCTAATAATAAATAACCTAACAAACGTTTAGACCATAAGTGCCTCGACCACAGTATCTTGCATGATAAAAACATGCGCTGTCCCACGCTTCAAGAGAATGTGTGGGATCGCATGGGTGTCAACAGTTTGTGTTTATCTTAAAGGGGTTGAAAGTCAGGAACAAAGGGAAATACATCACTCAATGCTCGTACAGGGTTGTTGCTGTACAGTGGCTCACAACAGTCATCTATCGTGTACAGAAACCTGACGTTATCTTTGGCTTCCAAAGCAGAGTCTATGATAGCCTGCTCAATGCGAGCCCAGTCCTACAATAAAGATCAGAAAATGAAACTTTAAGGTTCACTTGCATAAAGACATAAAGATGGAATTTTCCATCTGCATTAACAGCCACAACGATTTTACCACTCTACCGGAACCCAACCAAGCAAAACCCTATCTGCCCATAATAATTAACTAGAAAGGGCAGTTGTCGCCAACTACATGTATCCCCCGTGTTCTCCCCAAGATGTGTAATTATAAAAAGTTTGGTCACGCTAGGTCAATTAGGGGCAGAGTTATAGAGTGGAAAAGAAATATGATGAAGGTCAAGGTCAAGGTCAAATAAAGGTTGCAGTGACCTGGTTTTGGTACGCGACACACACTCTCCCCAAGATATGTAAGTACCAAGTTTAGTCGTGCTAGGTCAATTAGGGCCCGAGTTATAGAGCGGAAGGGAAATATGATCAAAGTCAGGATCAAGGTCGAATAAAGGTAGCAGTGACCCGGTTTTGGTATGCTGTCCACCTTCTCCCCAAGATGTGTAAGTAGACCAAGTTTGGTCACGCTAGGTCAATTAGGGGTCGAGTTATAGAGCAGAATGGAACATCTCTGCGGCGGACCGAGCAGCAGTACAGACATGAAACCATAGTATCCCCGCCGACTTCGTCGCGAGGGATACAATAATGCATAAACAAATAGGGACATGCACCCAACCAATCACACACGTGCACACATGCACGCATATGTGTACCTAAGTAATCACACACAATGACATACACCATGGTTCATACAGGACTGAAATTATTTCCAAGGACTTTTCAAGTACATTTTATCGGAAATTCAAGGACATTTTATCAGACATTTTATCAGACATTTTATCGGAATTCATACACAGAACAAAACATACCTGGATTAATTTATTAACCCCATTCATAACCACTGCATGTCACCTCTAAAACTTACCTGGATCACATTAATAAACCCTTCTAAACACTGTCACTTCTACTTTCTAGAACATATCTTGATTTACTGACTGATTTTACTGACTTACTGTAATTTGTGATCATCATTTAACTGTCCATCGTGTCTTTAGCTTTCTAAGCTCATTTAACGCAATTTTTATCGAGGTTTGCACATTATTAATGGTACAAAATTTCTTTTTATTACAGACAAGGATTTTTTCTAAAAATTCAAGGACATTTTCATTAAATTCAAGGACATTTTCATGAAATTCAAGCACTTTTCAAGCACAAAATCAACATTTACTAAATTCAAGTACTTTTCAAGGACTCCCCTCAAACTCAAGGACTTTTCAAGGACTGTGCGAACCATGTACACACACGAATGTATGCACACACAGAGACACACGAGCACACATGCACGCACGCACGTAAGCACGAATGCACGTACGCACGCATGCACTGATGCATGTACGCACGCACTCATGCACACACTCATGCACGCACGCACTCACGCACGCACGCACGCACATGCATAGTACACTAAACTACCTTCAGGAGCTTCGACTGCGCCACCTGCTGGCACTTTAGGGCAGCTTTCACCTTGCCACTTCTCAGCTCCTCCTCAAGAGCATTGAACTTGGCCATGCGCCTCTTCCAAAATTCGAGTTCGGCGCGAGGACCAACATTGTCCGACTCCCTGTGTATCTGCTCACTCTCTGTTAACACCTGCAGGTCAAAAAGTGCACGTTAGTCAAAGCCAGATAAAGAATGCGATATTCCCTAATATTAGAGAATGAGAATTAGAACTAGCATCCTCCAACACTTTCTGAGTGTATGAGTGCCATTCATAAATGGAGTAACTTTGAGGTATATATCTTAAACGTCCATAATTGTTATTATATGATGTTACAGCTCTATAAACAATATTGATTCACGTGAAAGTTACGTATTTAACACGCCTGTATTATTATACATATCCTAGTATGTGCACTTATCATCGCCTGACCATAGCAAGGTATGCACTTCCCTAGGACATAAATTTCACCATCATATGTAGCTGTCCCAAACTGGAATTACATGAAGGTATCGATATAAAGCATGAACATTTTGACAATCAGTTTCACATACCCACCTATTGCAAATATACACCTACCTGAGCAGAAATCACTTCCTATCTGGTGTCAGCATTAGGAAACAAGAATATTTTAAATTGACTACGTCACAAATTTTCTATGGTAAAATTTGTAAAATTTTTGTTGCCATTTTTTTACATTAAAAGTAGGAACTAACGGGACTAAACGTATCGCCAAATTCTTACCTGATAAGATTGTTTCTCAACAAGTTAAAAATCCAAAAAACATGGACGATTTGATATTATGATCCTGACATTAATTGCTTGCTATGGGCTATGTATGAGTCATGAGTGTATGTTTACATCAAACAATATAATAAAATAGGAAATATAATGCGGCAATTTAACCATAAAAAGTTAACAGAATTACTTGCATTTTGTGAAAAAGTGGAAATGTTTTTTTTATTTTTACTATTTACGGTGACGTAATCACTTTAAGAATATTACATGAATATGGGAAAATTAATGTGTTGATGCAGAAAGAAAGGCAGGTCTTCATGCATGAGCAGGGTACTATACAGGTATCACTAACTCTGACAGAAATTCTGAAATCCGAGACACTTTCGATCCCAAAACATCTCAAATAAGGGGGTAGCCTGTATTTCTCAATAACCGGAATGAAGAATTACGACTCATTAAATAAGTTCATTCGGTTGGTAGACTAATAGATCTAACTGGGTTAATTGTTACTCATCCGTGAAGATTGAAAACGTACAGCTGACGTTTCGTCACGTGTGGACCAAGCTGTTGACCACTACACCATCTAGTGGTCAAAACTGATAATCTTCAGTCAGCTTTGAGAAAGCCTCCTGATAGGAGGTGAAACGTCAGCTGTACGTTTTCAATCTTTACGGTTGAGTAACAATTAACCGAGTTAGATCTGAAGAATTACGTATTATTTGTCACCCTTACCTTGGCGATCTGTTGCATCCACATTCGAACGCACATATCTACTGCCTCCATCGCTTCCATGTTGCTACTTGTCAGCACAATTTCTTCCTTTGTAGTGAGCAGACACAGATCCACCTGGGCACAGTCAGGCAACACAACATTGTCCTGCAGGCTGTCACATGCTCCTGCAAAGGTCAACAGGTAAGTGAACAGTGGATTGTCACCTGTATACATTTTTGTTGGTTGCTAAACTTACAGATGTGATGAGCAGGGGCCCAAACGATAATAATATATTTCCACCTACGTGCAAGCAATTTATTTTGCATAGATGTGAAAAGTAAAAGCACACAAATAAGTGAACGAGACATTTCCTCCTCTGTCAGTCTGTTCTTGATGCAATCATTAATATCCCATCGGTAAATGAAATATATTAGATATCTATAACAGGGGTCGAAATTAGTTTGAAAATTTACAGGCCAGCCGGGCCTGTAGGTAAGGGATTTTACAAGCCCGCCATGCAAATTTTACAGGACCGCCAAGCAAATTTTACAGGCCGGGGACGGTTTTGCATGCTGGGGGTGGATTTTCTACAGGCCCGTTGGGCTTGCTAGTATTAGAAATGTCAGGCCCAAGCCTTAAAATACGGGCATCGGGCCTGCGGGCCGCTTAGGATTTCAACCCATGTATAAATTATACTCACCCTCAAGCACCCTGACAAAGGTGTCCACTGAGCTTAAAAATTTCTCAACCATTTTGGCACCACCTGAGATCTCCATCAGTGTGTCCCATCTACTGTGTCTCAGTACGGGGTAAAAAACGTTCCTGACAAGCATGCAGACTCCCTGTGCAAGTCCCACACTCCCATCCAGAACAGTGAGGTACACTTCCTAGAAACACAATAGAGTTAGACTATGCTGTGCACGACTTCCAGCCTGTAATTACTGACGGAGTGATAATAACAATGCCTTACACTGTTACACAATCATGTGTGAACACGACAAGCTTCAATCAAAAATGTATTTCATTACATTAAATGTATCCACTCTGCTCATCGGCCTATCTCGTACCTTGTGAATATTGGCTGAAGTGATTGCCTTGCTTTCATCTTGTCTGGAGAAGAGTGTGGCACGCCCATTCACCAATACATCATCTATACTGCTTGTGACGTACAAACGATGCCTATTGCCAGCGCGACTGTGCGTCCGCGAGACAACAGACACACTCCTGATTGTTTCACCCACACCTGTAACAAACATAAACCCCTGTATAACCCTGACATCTGTCTTTTATTATTATTTTATAGTAACAACACATCCAAACTAAAAGAATCTTGGTAGATTATACACATTGCATACCACCAATTCGCCTTACCCTCTTGCTCTTGATCTCGATGGTGAAACAAGATGTGCTTTGTTCCATCTACTGTGAAGAACTTGTCCAGTGTTGACATCTGTCAAAGGGTAAATAGATTGACCTAATGATCCACATATATATCACAACGTTCACATCATGTAATAATAAATAATATTTGGAATATAGTGACGTTTCTTTACAAATCAAAGTGTTAACTGTTAACAATAGGTTAGAAATCAACACAGTAATATAACCTGGTAATTATTTAAATTGGTTTACTTACACCATCTCCATCAAAATAGCAGTCTTCTATATCAGACAGCACAATATCGTCTGTCACATTTAGCAAAGCTTGCGATATATAATGATGTTTTTCATCAAGCAGATTTTTGTTGGCCTCCCTCTCTTCCTTAAGTCGTTGCTGAAATGCATCACAAGTGATATGACAAGTTGTCATTTAGTCCTATTAGTTATATTGGTCAGTACAACGTAACACGCACATGTACAACAGGGCACAAACTAACGACTGGTGTACATATACACTAGTGAAATTGGAATTTAAATCTAGTAAATGGCTAGCTTTGTTTCGGGGAAGGATATGTATATTTTCCAAAATTGGAACTTTACCATCCATCGTTTACAATTTTGTTTACAAGTAAGAGTGAACTTATGAAGTTATGTCTTTGGAAACCCCACTGATTCAATGACAATATTGTTCAGCAGAGCAAGAGCATCGGGAAGAGTTAAGACCCTTACCCTTTACCCTTTTACCCTTTACCCTTTCAACTTCCATTTGTTTATGTATAAACAGACAGATGAGACTGGCCCGGACTGCATGGCCCCAACCCTGCACATGGAGTTATAACTTATATGGTTCTGGTAGGGGCCTATTATATGACCGTTGAGCACTAGGCATACAATAATGTAAACCACATGTACATTCACAACTACATGCAATGTCTACGATGTCACACAATGTATACAAATTGAAATTACAAATTACACAATAGCATTGTCATTGTTCATAGTTATACAATTACAATACAATACATTACATACATACATACATACATTACATACATGCATGCACGCACGCACGCACGCACGCACGCACGCACGTACATTACATACATTACATTATTTCCTGACCTATTATTTAGATTCTTTACTGATGACCAGAGTTACATCATAAATAATATCAAATATTCTTATAATATACGCTATACCTGTCGCTCAATTACATTCAGTCTACCTCTGCACGGATCCACTACCACTGATACTGATATTGTTCTACTACGTGACGGAAGATGACTAACGCCAGTAACGGTATTATTTGTTGGCTTCAACATTGCAATCACTAAATCAGTTGCTTCACACACTATTTCGTAAGAGTTCAACAGTAAACCTCTGAGTAAACCACAGATAGCTGACACACAATCTGCAACACAAGCTTTACGCAAACGCAAATGAATATTTTATCGGTAACAAATGATTGGATGATTGAATTGATATACGTAAACACAACGAACGACAACTTTCTTCCATTGTACATGACTGCGCATCGTTTCGCATCGCGTGTGCGTACTGCGTACGTAGCAACCGGCCACGATGCACGAAGCAGTACGGATAGTCGGTTACCGGTCGTGTAAGCAACTTTTCCAACGCGATACCTGTCATACCTTACTGTTACATCGTCGGCATATATCAAGGCGTTACACCACTGATCTTATACATATTTACGCCTGATATATATATATATATATATATATATCATGCGCGAGGACAAGTTTCCCACCATGCTACAGGCCGGGTATCCATATGTTTTGTGGTATACATATGCCTACCACAATTAAATCACCATAATCAATACGTACATCATATTTCATACATCATACATCCTACCAGCATCAATAATGAATTTAATTAAAATTTCATCGGGGTTGCCTCAGATAGGGCGCCCTACCATTATTTCTGATTCACTTACGTCCGCGCATGTTACCTAATTCCTTCTTTCTTCCCCCGTTTTTCTTTATCTTCTTTATATATTTTTTCCCGCCGTTGCTACTTGAAAAAAATGTTGCGAGTGATAGCGTGCTGTACGTGCAGTCGCGTGTGTAATATACCTATATAGTGCGCCAATGAAAACATATAATATTACAATGTGTCAATGATGTAATATATATATGCGCGCGCGTGTGTGTGTGTGTGACTGTGTGTGTGTGTGTGTGTGTGTGTGTGTGTGTGTGTGTGTGTGTGTGTGGTGTGTGTGTGTGTGTGTGTGCTGTGGTGTGTTGTGTGTGTAGTGTGTGTGTGTGTGTGTTGCTGTGTGTGTGCTGTGTGTGTGTGCGAGGCGCGTAGCCAGGAATTTTTATTTTGGGGGGGCGCAGATGGCACTGAGCTACGGGCGTAAATGACCGTACCGAGGAGTGGGGGGCGGGAGATGCGGCGATAGCCATATACATACTAGGCAACGAGCCGTAAGGGCCCAACAATAATTTACAACACGAACCCCCGGCGCGCGATCGCGGCACGCACGGAAACATACATACACACATCACAGCAACAGGGGCGGATCTCAGATTTTTGAGGGTGTCGCAGGTAAGAAATAAATCAGGCAAGCTTTTTTTGCTTACTTTTTCTGGTGTTTTAAAAAGCTGCCGAGGCACTTTGGGGGTTGGGAAGATTTTTCCTTTAAAAATTGGTGCAGTTCTGAAGAGCCATCTGAGGCAGATAATTTTGATGTCTAGAAGAATGCAAAAATTTATCAAATCCGGTCCAGCCGACAACGCTGCGAAGCCGCTCCTTTTGCCCATTATCTTAAGTTTTATAACGAATTTACCATATATACCTAAGTAAGTTTATCTAAGAAAAACTAGCGCTAAACAAGATTTTTTCAAAAACTGGGGACATATATAAGGAGAAGTGTGTGTGTGTGCGCGCGGCGCGTAGTGTGTGTGTGTGTGCGTGCGTGGCGTAGCGTGCGTGCGTGCACTGCATAGTGTGTGTCTGTGGTCTGTGTGTGTGTGTGTGCGTGCGGTGCGTGGCAGTGCAGTGCGTGCGTGCGTGCGTGCGTGCGTGCGCGCACCGCGCGCGTGGGCGTGTGTGTATATTTTTTTCCATTTTTATTAGTGGTAAAAAGGGAGGGGTCACGCCACCACGGCACGCACAGCACGCACGCACAGCACGCACAGCACGCAAGGCACAGCAGCACACGACACACACACACACGGCCAGCAACGCATGATACATCACAGTGACAACATGCCACCACGCACACACGACACCGCAGCGCACGCCACGCACGCACGCACGCAACGCACGCACACAGCACACGACACCACACAGCATCACGTACATACATTTATAAGCATGCTACTAAATGCAGCGCACAATGCAAATTTTACAACTCTACGTTTGGGCACGTGCCGTAAGCCATGCCAGTGCTAGGGGGCTGCTGGGGAGCAAATGCCCCCCACGTAATAATTTATGAATATATTAAGCGCATTTTGGGCCAATATTTGAGGGCTCGTTTTGGGGGGCGACCGCCCCCCCAGCCCCCGCCTGCTACGCGGCCACTGTGTGTGTGTGTGTGTGTGTGTGTGTGTGTGTGTGTGTGTGTGGATGGTGTGCATGTGGTGTGTGTGTGTGTGTGTGTGGTGTGTGGTGTGTGTGTGTGTGTGTGTGTTGGGTGTTGCATGTGGCATGGTGTCCATGTGTGTGTCGTGGTGCATGTGTGGTGGCGTGCGTGCGGCGTGCGTCGTGCGTGCGTGCGTGCGTGGCGTGCGTGCGTGTGACGTGCGCTGGTGTGGTGTGTGTGTGTGTGGTGTGTGTGTGTGTGTGTGTGGTGTTGTGTTGTGTGTGTGTTGCTGTTGTGTGTGTGTGTGTTGGGGTAAGCATGCGCGCGTCTTGTTTATTTTTATTTTCATATGTACGTATAATAATGTACTCATTATGCATCTTGATAATATCCAGCAGTGAATAATAATAGATGTAATTATTATTCACTCTTGATAACATGAATATACGTGCTCTGGTGTATCCGGTACCCATAAAAATAGTACAGATAAACCATCTATACTATTTCTATTCGTGTAGTACCTAATATATATATAAATAAATAAATAAATAAATATATATATATATATATATTATATATATAATATATATACTATATATATATATATATAAATATAATATATAAATAAATAAATAAATAAATATATATATATATAGTATATATATATATATATCACTTTGCTAACAATAAATCTAGCTATCACAGGATCATATAAAGATATATATATATTTAAATAAATATTAATTTATGATAAAGATAGATATAGAAATTGATTCATATTATATTCACTCCTGTTATAATGTAAATAGTCAACTCTAGTACAACTATCCTCGTTTTACGAGTAACAAAGGACGCTACCACCAGGTGGCGCTATTGGATGTCAACATTTTTGCGTGCCGAATTCCTGTTTCATATAAGCTCAGGACAAAATATTATACACGGTTTATCCTATTGAGTATTGTACTATTTTACTATGTAAAATATGACTTAGATATGGCGCGGAATAAAAAGCGCGCTAACCCCAAAATGATGCCATTGGTAAATACAGTGTGAAATTACTAACATAAATGTTACAACTACAACTAGATTCCTAGCTTCTCTTTTTCAGTAGTGACTCAGTCAGTACATTACTCACTAACTAGTACGGTAGTAGTCTACAGCACGCGTGTATATATGACGGCTTTGTGTGCAGTGAGCGCTCCATAGTAGGGCTAATGTTTTGTGTCTAGACTGTTGTATTTGACACTTTAAACATTTATTGCACGACGAGCATTGATCTGCATGTCTTGGAAGTTGGAGTGTGACAATCACATTATTAATTTATTACTACTACTACTAGTACTATTATATTTATAGTATTAAGTACTATTATATCAATTTATGTTATAATGTGTACAACATTTGTCATTGCTTCGGGTGCTGAATTTGCCATGGTACTGCCTATGCCTGGCATATATACCTGGTGTATAGTGTGATATATTGTTACGTGTACTTACTACTTGTAGTTGTACTCTTAGTAGTCTTACCTAGGGGTAGCTCTAGTAGTAGTAACTATAGCCCGCGTACAGTTGAGTTGCCGCTGCCAGCGGCAACTGTACGCGGGCTATAGTTACTAGAGCTAACCTAGGGGGACCAGGCTGAGTGTGAGACTAACGAGTAAAATCAATACACATGTCTTTTGATGTATGCCTAGCTGTTTCTTGGATGTTTGTATTATATGTATATATTTATTTTCTATTCAATTGATTAATTATATATATATATATAGAGAGAGAGATATACTGCAAATGTCCACTGTTAAGTTTATTGTGTTTTTTAGTCTGCTGTACTTGTAAAGTTGTGCCAAATGTTGTCTGAACATGTAACTTGTTTATACTTATGGTTATGTATATTTTGAAGTCAAATCACGAACATATTTAGTAACCAGTAAACTTATTTACATCTGTAAGGGTGGTATCCTATGGCAGAATAGAAATATGTCACTTGTCAATTCT
The DNA here is from genome assembly GCF_000485595.1 of Priapulus caudatus. NCBI lineage: Eukaryota > Metazoa > Priapulida > Priapulimorpha > Priapulimorphida > Priapulidae > Priapulus > Priapulus caudatus. Next base: position 385,254 of record NW_014577104.1, on the reverse strand, counting down.
ATACTTCATATGTAAATTATTGAACTTTAGTAATCTAAAGTTCTCATCTTCTCAGTTTAATATATGATCATCTCGTTTGGGGATATAATTACAGGCTCACATTGGTGCTTCCATAATACCAAGATCAATTTTTGCTGCGGCACCACGCATACCTCCTCCTGCTTTTCCACTGGCACCGAAAACAACAGTCATTCACACGGCATTGTTGAATGCAACCTTTCTACCAAGAGCTCTTGTTACACCTCCAAGGCACTATAACAGGAGAGGGTCCACCACAGAGCCAACTACACCTGCCCAATTGGTTGAAAGTGTTGATAGGTATATTTATATAAAAAAAGTAAATAATATCTACTAGATAAGATTAAAGGAATATTGGAATTATGCAAATATCGATATGATAAACATTCACTGTTAAGGCTGCTATCTGTCTAGAAATATGATATTTTATTAATTTTCTTACCAACAGACCATATAATGTAGTAACTTCTATAATAAAATAATCACCTTTTCAGTGATACACATCTTTTGGAACTATAGATTGCATTGCTTTTTAAAATAGAGAAAAAACGGAAAGTCATAAGATAGCTATTAATAGCATATATTAGTTGTTGTGGTCAAAATTTATTATGTTTGACTTTCATAGTGATTGAAAAATAGGCAATATGACCATATTTAATTATATCCATGCGCTGCAACTTTCTTTACTAGAATAAATATGGGTAATATAAATGTATAATTGTATTTTAGAACATTGCATCAAATAGCACCTGAAGAGGATGAAGCACAACCTGCAAGTTTAGAGATGTCACATAGGAGAACCGCTGTTGTAGAACATTCCACGAGAAAGGTAAAAACATCTCAGACGTAATAAGATAAGAGTATAAGCTTTTAAAAGGATCACTAGAATTTTGTTTGTACTATCTTAAGGTTTAATTTGGTATATTTCAGAGATTGGAGTACCATTTTGGAGCTAGTACACCTAGTGACACGGAGGGTATGAGTCCGATGAGTTCAGGCAGTGAATCCCAGTTAGCCGAGGTATATTTATAGTGTTTGCATTGTATAAAAATTATATATGTTTTCGAGTTTGATGTGTCTTCAATTCTAGCAAGGAAATTTAGTACAGTGGGTACTGACTGGGTAGCAGTGTACATGACCACGTGGCAGGGGCATTTGGTAAAGAAGGAATGTGTTTTGTCACTCACTACTATAAGTTTTGCAGGAAAGAGCATGAAATCTGGACATGGTCTTCATTCTAGTGGCAAGGACACCCATTGGTTAGAAGCCCATGCCATGCCTAACACTTTCCTTCCCTAGGCAATTGGCCGGCCATACACTAATCAAAGCTCCAGCTTGTACTTCATACTCACATATAACTAATGGAGTTATGCTGCCTAATCTGTTATTTTCTAACCTGCATAAGCAGTCAAATAGTAGCAGTTGAAATATTTTAATTCTTATCTAGTAGACTGGCTATTATTACTTCTTTTTACAGATATATGCTGAAATTAAAAAGCAACCAAATATACATTCCAAACCACCAATAGTAACTGAAGATGATGTTCAGAACAAAGGTACGTAAAATTACCTTAAATTGATTTATTACCTTATTTTATATGGTAATATTTCTATGAACAATTTATTCATATCATTAGTTCAAAAAAATAATGTCAGATGTTGAATCTCATTTGGCAGCCTTATTATTTATCACAGAGGACTCTACCATGAAGCAAGAGCGTGCAGTAATTGCTGCAAAATCTGAATCCAGGAAGCAGTGTCTAGAATTGGAAACGGAAAATGAGGAACATTGCAACGAGCCGCCCACAGTCCAGCCACATTCAGGTGTCTATAAAATATATAACCTGTACTTTACACTCATTATGGTCAACTTGACATAAACTAAGTACTAATATATAAACATATAAATTTGGTGTTTGGAGTAGGAAAAATCGAGTACATCCAACCAATTTGCCTTTTTAGTACACACAAAAGTTGGGCACTATAGAAAATGTTTCCAGCTGTGAACGTTTATTTGAATGGAGTAGAATTGTAAAAAAAAGGGTTTAATGCAGCAATTTAACCATGAAGATTTCACAAATTCCACATAACTGTTGATAGTCAACAAATTATATGTTACTGTTGATATTAATCAAATTCATGTAACTGTTGATAGTTTATAATTTGTGTACAGAATTTACTAGTTCTGTAAAAGGTGAATAGTCAATTTAAATCTATGTGCATTGATAGTAATTTCTTGTTCTCTTTTTTTTTAGATTTTCAAGTGACCAAAGTGGAAGTGGACCAGGATGATCAGCATCATCTGTTAGAGGAAAATGAAGTGCTCCGGTCCACAGTATATAGCCTGCACGAAGAACTAGGCAGACACAATGATAAATACAGACTTCCACACAAGGACAGCATGGTAAACTATATTATACCATGTGGTTGCTAGTGTTATTAGCTGATAATTAGCACACATGACATACCAAACACATACATACATAAAAAATAAACTTCTCATTGTATGGCATTGTCAACCCCGCCATTGTGGAACTAGTTTAATTCTGCTATGAATATTTTATAGTTGCAAATTTTTTTTTTTAGAACTTGGATGCATCCTTACCTCTAGCTTCCTCATTGCCACAACGACAGGTATGTTTTAGTATTCTTGTATTACATATGTATAGGGTGCAATCCAAACGCGTAGCCAGGGGGGATCCTGGGCCCTAGGACCCCCCCATCAAAACCAAAATTTTAAAAAACAATGTTTTTCTCTATTTTCTTATTCTCTTAGAAAGCGCGTAGCTGGCCTAATCCTGGCCTCGTTAAAAAAATTACAATTACAATTTTAATTATCAGATAGGCCTTATATATTTTTAGCTCATCTGACATAGTCAGATGCAGCTTGTAGAATCGCTTGATCGTCCGTGCGTCCGTCCGTCCGTGCGTCCGTCCGTGCGTCCGTCCG
>NW_014577104.1:350583-374765 GCF_000485595.1 Priapulus caudatus | reverse complement strand
CAGTTAAGTTGGGATCTCTGCATTAAGTTGGGATTTTCCTTTGAGCATTGACGGCGTGTTTACATGCACGTCTTTACTAGCAAACAGATTCTGAACCATAATTCCTCTATCTGACATGATGCTGGTTTTTCGTGGTTTTCTCAACTCTCCTCACAGCAACCCTCCATTTATAGTTCAGATTCGGGTTAGCTGGAAACTTATGACCAGCTTTAGCCGACTTACAACCAGGAACACAACAGTACGAAAGCATTTTAACTTGGTTATATCGCTATGATTCCTGTATCTTTACAACTGACTCGTTCGTTGCGCAATCGTTGTAACACCTCTAACTCCCGCTGCGCCACCTGGCGGAAAAGCTAGCGGCTAACCCCATTGATAAACTCTACCGATAAAATGTGTTGAAGACTGTTCTGTTCGATTAAGTCGAAATTATTCGTCTGCAAGCAAACAACATTTGCTGCAGCATGATTTAGTTTGCCCATGAGCATTGGCAGTCTGTGTGTTTTGAATTGTGCATTGTATCAAATATATATTGGATTCAATATAGATTGGTGTCCAGGGGTATATCCATACCATAATAATTTACATCTAAAATTTTTAATAATCCTTCCTACAGTTATACAAGACAGAAGCGGCCCAGAAACTTGTATCCGTCGCAGAGAGGTATGATATATATATATATATATATATGATATATATATATGTATATATATATATATATATAACTTCTTCTATTCTCATACCTAACATGAAAATTTTAAAACAGTATCAGTCAGTATCATTTAGCCGTCAGTATGGCAATCATTGATTGGTAGTGAAGCTATTCATGTAAGTCGGGTTTGGGATTGGTTGATTGATTTCGGAAGAGTTTTCCTGTTAACTGCAACATAGGTAGGATTTCACGAAGTTATTCTCATTTGTGCTACTGCATGCTCACTGTGTGCATGGTTTTATATGCTAATGCTTTATTTTATTACGATTTTTATTGCCTTTGCAGGATGCAGGCACAGCAGAAGGAACAGCAGGCTCATCAGCATGAATACCAACGAGAAATTCAATTGCTTAGACAAATGCTGGCAGAGAAACAAGACCAGATTAACTCCCAGTCAGGTGAAAAAAAGTATGAATTTATTCGTATTGATTGTTAATTTGACAGAGAAACGCAGAGCATATAACACAGTACAGTAAAACTCGCGTAAGTCGACATCGTCTAAGTCGTCAATTCGCGTAAGTCGACATGGAAGTCAATGTCCCGATTCGCTCTCATAGTAAATCCATTGGAATAGCCCCGCCTAAGTCGACATTTACAAGTCGTCATTATGTACAAGTCAATGCCCTCAGACAGGTCCCATGTAAAACAAACAACAGTAATTTCCCATCTGTAAGTCAACATCGGAAATGCCGATGGCGCAGTGTACGGTCTAGGGAATACACGAGCTGGCTGTCGCAGACGGATTGTTTGAATCGCATTGTTTGCTAGGACGCATTGTTTTTTTCAGCTCGCAGCTCGCACACCCCCAGATTCCCCACTGTATACAGTGTATTATATAGTGTATATAGTGTATGCAGCCCAAAGCAGGGTGCAAAATTAACGCGAGTCCAGATCGAGTCAAATACTCCCTAATTTACTGTCGGACTCCCTGATTTGACATATGCAGGAGTCCGTGTGACTCCCTGAAAATTAATTCTGCTATACAGTACTAACTAGTTTGTTCCAGAGCACGGCCTCGCGGAATTACCCTATTTTTTTCAGCAAGTGTTCCAAGAAAATTTGGCAGACGTGCACTGCAAATGTCCTGCTACGCAAGGCAGCTAATACAGCTCATAGGTTCTATGTCCCCCAGGGTACTGCCGGAACGTACCCTGGTAACTATCTGATATGGTTAGGGTTAGGGAGTAGGCGTAGGCGTAGGTGACATATATGTACCTGAGGTAACTATCTGATATGGTTAGGGTTAGGGAGTAGGCGTAGGCGACTCCCTAGACTCGTTAGTGGAGTAGGCGAGGTACGGTCCGGCATATTAGATAGTACCAGGGTACGTTCTTGTGCATTCCACTGTTTCGGCGTGTATGTGAACACATTTGGGACTAACAGGGTTTACTAGAATCCCTCCACTCCACCACAGAGTCACCGCAGTAGACGTTAGATGAGCGCTGTCGCTATGCGGCACTTGTTAGTACCGTATTCAACAAAATAATTTTGATGTAGCAAATTGCCAATACAAAAATTAAACAGTTATATGTTGTAAACCGGACAAATTTCACTAAAAAAATAAAATAATAAAACAGTTAGTTATAGGTTATAAACAGGACCACCTTCACTAAAAAAATATATCTACGTCTCGTATATATATTGAGAGAATGAGAGAGTCTATATAATGAAGTTAAGTCGCCGAGCAGACAAAACAGCGTCTAAATTTATTTTAAAGCACTATTTTTACATTTAACTTAAAAAAAAATTTCAGACCACCAGACCCCCCCCCTTGTTACTCGCTCGAGGACCCCCCACCAATCCAAATTCCTGGCTATGCCATTGGTGCAATCCCATCGTGTGTGAAAAGAAATCAATGGAGTTTATGGTGCATCTTGCATAACAGATTCGTGTGCCGTTGCAACACTGTGACTTGGCTCTAACCTTTGATTCTTTTAACACATCTGTTAGTTAAATAAAGTTTCTAATTCAAATGTGCATCATACCGAGGGGCTGCTGCATCACCGAGTACAATACCTATTTCAGATTGAACCCATGTCGCCAATCTTAATTGCATATAATGACCGTCTAGCTGAGAGAGACAGCATAATAGCGGAGTACGAGGCAAGTAATTTGATAATTGTCATGGCTGTTACTCGGATTAGATCCCTTAAGGGCATCCTGTAGGGTAATGAGCTAATTAGGTAATTTTGTGGTATAACAATATATAATTTTGATCTGCAATAACTCATTTCTACTTGGGTGATTCTCTGTTTGAAATTTCATAGAAAAGTTGAGACCATATAATACTGCAAAACCATGGCTTAACACCGTTATGACATAAAGCTAGCGATCCGTTATATCACATGGATCACACGGACCTAATCTTGTCTTATTGTTGCTATTCACGTTAATAACATACCACATACTTTCAGAACGAAATGAAGGATTTGCATGACAAAATCAAGAGTGTGATCAAGCAGAATGACCGACTCAAGAAGGCATCTAGGACTTCTCTAAACCAATCTCTTTCTGATTGGTGTGTACAAATAATTTGTTATTCTGAAACAATTTATAGCAAGTACAAAAATATCATCGGGAATAAATAATCTCATTATCCTGTTTCCTAGGGAGGAGATACAGGAGCATGCAGAGGTGGTTCTGTCGGAGAACCATGCGCTGACCGGAGAGCTGGCAAGACAGCGGGAACGCTCCGAGGACATGCATCAGACACACGTCAAGGAGGGTGAGCTACTGTGTTTAACTGATTACTAATTAAATGTGTCTAATTACCCAGGTAGCAGGCCTGATCGCCATGCAGCCACCTTCACAGTTTATTAATCTATTTATGTACAATGTATACCTCACGTTGTTGATGCATAATACAGCTTTCTGCACCAATTACTGTTTACAAAGTTAAGGTTTAAAACATTTTGAAGTGTATGTTACGTACCAATTTTTACAGCAATTTTCCCTGTATTGTCAATGGAAATGACAGAAAACTGCATTTAAAATAGTTGGTTGGTGTTGTCGATGTAACTGTTCTAGCTGTCTTCTGCTACCCTCTTGCCATCATGAATGCCATCGTGCCTTTGACGTTCATTTATGTGTGCCATAGGTTAGAATCTTTTAAAGAAAGTCTTATTATGTAATTACAATCCTATTTGTAACGATGTAACACCTGCGATGGTCTTTGTGTCCTGCTACTACCGCATGTAGTGGCTGCACTGTCGAGGAGGCTGGCCCACGTGGAACAGGAGAGGGCAAGCATACAGGAGGAGCTGAGGAGGGTCTCAGACAGGTACTCCAGTCTCAAGGCAAGACATGAAGTTATGATGCTGAGCACTCATGAGGCAGTCTCGATGCAACAGCACACAGACGAGGTGGTGGACCTCAAGCAGTAAGTGGGTACTGGCTACTACAGTAAACATAACTGAGTGGGCTAAAATGTTTTGCGGTGTATGTGTGCATGCAACACATGAATTATCTGTAGGTACTAAACGTAGGCATAGTTCTCACACTGTTTATAAGAGACGAGTTATAACGTAATAGGCACAATCATGGTGTACTGTATGCTATCAATACTACCTACCATATGGGTGGTGTTATTTGAAATGGCTTTTGTGAATTAGCTTCGTGATGTTGAATTGAAACTTAATTAAATTTGTTAATTAATTTTTTTACATATAGCTATCCTTCCAGCAATTCTAACCGCACTTTCATTTCAAGCACTCAGAGTGTAGTAGTAGTTATGCATCAGTTAGGATGTACTATTTACTGTATATTCTGTTAATACCCATATTAGCCTTAATAAGATTACATAAAATTGGCAATACATCCCATAACCAAGCAAGTCACAGCACTAGCAGTTTTATTGACTATAATGACTGGTTCCAGCAGGATAATATGGAAGCTATATTAATACGTTTGTTTACATCTATACATATAAATATATTTACCAACAGCTGTGGTTTATCAAATTAATAAAACAAAACAGAAATTGCACAAACTACATTGCATTATATCTGAATACCTAAGATGCAATGTCTTATGTTGTCTTGTTGTGTTTATCATTCTTGATGTTAGTTGTTATAATCTTGATGTAAGTTGATAAATTATCAGAACTTATTTGTTTTCAGTCTGTTAGATGATGTGAAACTAAAGCACAAAGGAGAGCTGGAGCACTCTGCATGTCAGATTAAGGTTCATACATTCAGTGTTTTCACCTCCACTTGAAAACTAAAGTGCCCAACATGGATCTCTGCAATAGAACGATAATTTACACATTGCATTTAGCAGATCTTATAAACAGCATATAGTGTACTATATGGTTCATAGAAGTAAAGGCAAAGAACCAATGTTTCCTTTAACACAACTGCTTGATCGCTGTTAGAAATGCAGGTATTAAAATATGCCAAAATACACTAATTAGTATCCACTTTGGCTGAAGTAGAATGCAAAGTTACTTTACATCCACTTGATGCATAAACGTATCAAGAAATCCTCACTTTAAATCTATAGCCTACCTTTGTTGAGTATTGTGGTGAATTGCTTTAGCTATAATCATTGTGCTGTTTTTGCTCACAGGCTTTAGAGGACGAAAGAGATAAACTTGCACGTGAGAAGGCAGAGTTGGTAGTGGCAAAGAGACACTTGGTGTCTGACGTGGAACTGCTGCGTAAGTCGAAGAGTCGGCTCCAGCAGCAGCTTGACCTTGTGCAGATGGAGCAGTTGGCAGCATGCCAGCATCTGTCCAATCTACTGAGAGCGGTGCGTGTACTCTTCAGAATATCAAGCTCATTCCCAGCCCTATCCCCATGTCTAGCCCTATGTCTGTGTCTAGCTCTATCCCCATGTCTAACCCTATCCCTATGTCTAACGCTATCCTCATGTCTAACCCTATCCCTATGTCTAACACTATCCTCATGTCTATCCCTATCCCAACGTCTAACCCTATCCCCATGTCTAGCCCTATCCCTATGTCTAGCCCTACCCCCATGTCTAACCCTATCCCTATGTCTAACGCTATCCTCATATCTAACCCTATCCCAACGTCCAACCCTATCCCCATGTCTAGCCCTATCCCCATGTCTAACCCTATCCTTATGTCTAACCCTATCCCAACGTCTAACCCTATCCCCATGTCTAACCCTATCCCTATGTCTAACCCTATCCCCATGTCTAACCCTATCCCCATGTCTAACCCTATCCCCATGTTTAACCCTATCCCAACGTCTAACCCTATCCCCATGTCTAACCCTATCTCTATGTCTAACCCTATCCCCATGTCTAACCCTATCCCAATGTCTAACCCTATCCCCATGTCTAACCCTATCTCCAGTTATTACCTATCCTTGTGTCTAGCCCTATCCTTATGTCCAGTTCCACTTTCACGTCTAACCCCACCCCTTTACATGGTGCCACTTCAGTTAAATATTTAAATCATGTGATTGGCAATCTTTATCGGATGTGTGTCAGTCAGTTATATAAAGCTCATCAAAGGTTGTTATTATTTACTTATCAGATTGACAGGACCATAGCAGAGAGAGACACATATGCTCATATGGTAAGAATGATATTTAGCTATTAAATTTTAAAATATTGTTGCATTTCTTTTACGTATTCTTTCCGTGGTATTCCTCATATAATGTTCCAAGGCAAAAAGAAACAGAATATGATTGTGCATGCTGCATCTGCTAATTATATGATACCAAATAATAATATACTTTTGAAGAAACAGCATTCGACAGTCTGAAGTTTAAAACTTTAAAGTGTCAGCTAGTGAAAAAGAAGATGGCCTGTGACATAACGTCTCTCTCATGTGTAGGCACACAACCAGCAGCGCCAAAACTCGCACATCGTGGGAAAGGTGATGAAGCAAAGTTTATCAGTAGAGAGGATGGAGGAGAAATTTCAGGTAATGGTTGTGCAGATAGCAAGGAAAGTTATAGGTAAAAGCAGTGTATGTAGATGGATAACTTGCGGGTAACGGCAAGGTAGATACATTTATAAAGTACCGTTCTGTTGTCAATACACCTAGACTTGTCGTAATAGATGTGTTCTTGGTATATTCTATGTAATGGGGTTAGCCGCTAGAAACAGTTGCCGCTGGAGGGCAGCACATCTGCAGAGGTGAAGATTATCCGCGTACCCAGATGCACATCCGGGATAGAGTGGGGGAAGTGGGTGTTTATTTTTGTGTGTGTGCTGAGGAGTTATGTAATATGTTTATTGAGATTCACGGTGATATTAGTGGTGCATATGTGAAGTGGGTGTTTATTCTTTTGTGTGTGCTGAGGAGTTATGTGATATGTTTATTGAGATTCATGTATGTATGTAGGTACATGTATGACCTGGCAGAAGAGCCCCTACTGTCGTACACCACCTATATTGCGCGCTGACAATATATATGCGTGCGTGCGTGGGTGTGCACGTCCACGTGTGTGCGTGCGTGTGTGCGTGTGCACGTACAAGTGCATGCGTGCGTGCGTGCGTGCGTGTGGTCATACATGTACGTGCATGCGTGCGTGTGTGCGTGGGTGTGCACGTCCACGTGTGCACGTACATGTGCGTGCGTGCGTGTGTGCGTGCGTGTGCACGTACTCGTGCGTGCATGCGTGCGTGTGTACGTACCCGTGCGTGCATGCGTATGTGTGTGCTTGCGTGCGTGCGTATGCACGTACAGGTGCGTGCATGCGTGCGTGTGCACGTACACATGCGTGCATGCGTGCGTGCGTTTGCACGTACACGTATGTGCGTGCTTGCGTGTGTACGTACACATGCGTGCATGCGTGCGTGTGTGCGTGTAAACGTGCACGTGTGTTCGTGCGTGTGCGTGTGGTCATACATGTACGTGCAGTCGTGCGTGTGGCAGGTACACGTGTGTGCATGCGTGCGTGCGTGTGCACGTCCACGGTGTTGGGTGCGTGGCGTGCGTGCGTGTGCACGTACATGTGCGCACGTACAAGTGTGTGCGTGCGTGGGTGCGTGCGTGCGTGGGTACGTGCATGCGTACGTGTGTGCTTGCGTCCATATGTGAAGTGGGTGTTTATTCTTTTGTGTGTGCTGAGGAGTTATGTAATAATGTTTATTGAGATTCACGGTGATATTAGTGGTGCATATGTGAAGTGGGTTGTTTTTCTTTTGTGTGTGCTCAGGAGTTATGTAATATGTTTATTGAGATTAGTAAAGCTACAAAGACTCAGTTGCATATACAAATTATGTATATCTTTATTTCTAAAACGCAGCCATTTTACTACAGACACTAGGCATTACTGCTACAATAGCTCGCCTAAAGTTGAAATCATAAAGCACACCTTAACAATTCTTCCACCGGAAGAATCTTCTGATGGGCAAGATCTCTTTTAATATTTTATATGCCTTGGCTTAGACCAATGACCCTCTCTACATGAATCCTCTTAGATGCGATACGTCTATCCCTAACAACGTCCTTGCATTAAGTTGGGATTTTCCTTTGAGCATTGACGCGTGTTTACATGCACGTCCTTTACTAGCAAACAGATTCTGAACCATAATTCGCTCTATCTGACATGATGCTGGTTTTTCGTCGTTTCTCAACTCTCCTCACAGCAAACCCTCCATTTAATAGTTCAGATTCGGGTTAGCTGGAAACTTATGACCAGCTTTAGCGCGACTTACAACCAGGAACACAACAGTACGAAAGCATTTTAAACTTGGTTATATCGCTATGATTCCTGTATCTTTACAACTGACTCGTTCGTTGCGCAATCGTTGTAACACCTCTAACTCCCGCTGCGCACCCTGGCGCGAAAAGCTAGCGGCTAACCCCATTGATAAACTCTAACCGATAAAATGTGTTGAAGACTGTTCTGTTCGATTAAGTCGACAATTATTCGTCTGCAAGCAAACAACATTTGCTGCAGCATGATTTAGTTTGCCCATGAGCATTGGCAGTCTGTGTGTTTTGAATTGTGCATTGTATCAAATATATATTGGATTCAATATAGATTGGTGTCCAGGGGTATATCCATACCATAATAATTTACATCTAAAATTTTTAATAATCCTTCTACAGTTATACAAGACAGAAGCGGCCCAGAAAACTTGATCCGTCGCAGAGAGGTATGATATATATATATATATATATATACATATATATATATATATATATATGATATATATATATGTATATATATATATATAAAACTTCTTCTATTCTCATACCTAACATGAAAATTTTAAAACAGTATCAGTCAGTATCATTTAGCCGTCAGTATGGCAATCATTGATGGTAGTGAAGCTATTCATGTAAGTCGGGTTTGGGATTGGTTGATGTGATTTCGGAAGAGTTTTCCTGTAAACTGCAACATAGGTAGGATTTCACGAAGTTATTCTCATTTGTGCTACTGCATGCTCACTGTGTGCATGGTTTTATATGCTAATGCTTTATTTTATTACGATTTTTTATTGCCTTAGCAGATGCAGGCACAGCAGAAGGAACAGCAGGCTCATCAGCATGAATACCAACGAGAAATTTCAATTGCTTAGACAAATGGCTGGCAGAGAAACAAGACCAGATAACTACTCCGCAGTCAGGTGAAAAAAAAGTATGAATTTATTCGTATTGATTGTTAATTTGACAGAGAACTGGCAGAGCATATAAACAGTACAGTAAAACTCGGCGTAAGTCGACATCGTCTAAGTCGTCAATTTCGCGTAAGTTGACATGGAAGTCAATGTCCGATTCGCTCTCATAGTAAATCCATTGGAATAGCCCCGCCTAAGTCGACATTTACAAGTCGTCATTAATGTACAAGTCATGCCCTCAGACAGGTCCCATGTAAAACAAACAACAGTAATTTCCCATCTGTAAGTCAACATCGGAAATGAGCCGATGCGCAGTGTAGGCGGTCAGGAATACACGAGCTGGCTGTCTGCAAGACGGATTGTTTGAATCCGCATTTGTTTGCTAGGACGCATTGTTTTTTTCAGCTCGCAGCTCGCACACCCCGCAGATCCCCACTGGTATACATGTGTATTAATATAGTGTATATAGTGTATGCAGCCCAAAGCAGGGTGCAACAATTAACGGCGAGTCCAGATCGAGTCAAATACTCCCTAATTTTCTGTCGGACTCCCTGATTTGACATATGCAGGAGTCCGTGTGACTCCCTGAAAATTAATTCTGGCTATTCAGTACTAACTAGTTTGTTCCAGAGCACGGCCTCGCGGAATTCCCTATTTTTTTCAGAGCAAGTGTTCCAAGAAAATTTGGCAGACGTGCACTGCAAATGTCCTGCTACGCAAGGCAGCTAATACAGCTCATAGGTTCTATGTCCCCCAGGGTACTGCCGGAAGCGTACCTGGTCACTATCTGATATGGTTAGGGTTAGGGAGTAGGCGTAGGCGACTCCCTAGACTCGTTAGTGGAGTAGGCGAGGTACGGTCCGGCATATTAGATAGTACCAGGGTACGTTCTGGCAGTACCCTGGGGGACATAGACCTTCTCAGCGCTAATACAGTGTATACGCGCATTACATACATTGTTTAAGTCGACAAAATGACGACTTACGCATTTTCGTAAGTCGACACAAATATGATGGTCCCAAAAGTGTCGACTTATGCGAGTTTTACTATGATGATGATGAGTCACTTTACTAAACGGCCAAAGGATTGTTAGCGCCCCCTATGAAAGTTTTATTGGAGCAACTCTCGACAATGTCCACCAGATGTCACTACCATGTTGATCTTAGTTATCTATATATTATAGGTGTCTACGGTGTATAGGTATGTATGGTATATATAGTAAATATCTATTGTTGATCACCTCCAGGAGCATTGAGGCAGAGCTAGAGGCAGTATGGAAAGCAGCGACATCTGAGAATAGACGCATGCAGGACACTCTTGGAAGGACCTTGCACTCGTTGAACAACAGTGGTGCAAATCGCAGTAACAGTGGTGGCAGACTGAACATCAGTGAGGATCTCAGGTCACTGCTTTTTGAGACAGCCTAGAAGTAGCATGAATGTATAGGGGGGGTGGGGGGGGGAAGGAAAGAGAGAGAGAGAAATAGAGGGGAAGGGAGAAAGAGAGAGAGGAAGGGAGGGAGAGAGTGAGTAAATGGGTACGGTACGGTAGGATATAGTGTGCTGTACTCCATATTCCATGTGGATATGCCATGATGTGCAATATTTTTCGCGCAAAGACTATTTATTCTAGTTTATACTTATAATGGACCATGCCAACACAGGAACTACAGAAATAGGACTCCTTACGTCGTTTATTGAATTTAGTTATTAGTTATTTGAGTGTGCAACACTGAAGTCAGTATCTATAATATCAGTAGTAAATAGTCACAATTTGTGACAATTTTTTTACTGGAATCACAGCATTTTGCTTTGTTCTGTGTTGCTATATTAACAAAGCCCAGCAGTTTGTAAACAATTTAGAGTTCCCTATCAGATTTATCAACATTGTTACTAGCGTACATTGTACATACCATACTTTTTGATGATGCCCTCCCCTCACTGGGCAGATAAAATAATATGTCGATTTTTAGATGTGGCCAGAAAGCACAAATTAACGTTTATTTGTGTTTCTAAAACTGTAATAATGTTAATGTTAATGACAGTGATAATGTTGGTAATTATGAATGGTCCATTAGTAGGTAAAAACTTATACATAATTACATATTTATTCATATTTATTTCATATATTGACTATATATAAAACCACCTCTTGCTATTTACATGAACAGCATGTGATACTGAACATGCAGCCGTCCTTTGAAAACTCATAAATATGAAGGTTAGTGTGCATGCGTGTTATTTTATTCAGACTTGTAATATTTGTTATCAGGTGTGAATAAAAACAACTTGTTTTTCTTCACTCCTGATGTTATGTGAGATGTATTGGAGATCACGGGTTTTGCCCTGTTTGTATGTGTATACCATAAAGGTCATACAATCTACGACATTCACGCTTCCAACATCCTAGTCAGGGCTGTAGTCCAAGGAATTGTATGCATGATATTAAAACTGAATGTAGTATGCAGACCAATTGAATGTGCAGTGTTGTTATTCGACATATGTGTTATATCAAATAGACAGATGTACACTGTAATTTATATCAATTTATTTCATCAAAATAGTCCTAGCTGCGCAAGACACCTATAGGATACAAATCGGCAATGGTTTTCCCCTCCTTACAATCCAATTTCGTCTCAACCTCACCTTCTCTCGCCCCTTCCTCCCTCCCTTCTTCACTCGCTCACTCTTACTCACTCTTGGGCATATGCGTGCGCGAAAGAGGTGATAGCAAAGACCGCATATATTGTCTTTGGTGAGAGACAACGATTGTTTTCACGATACCTGTCTAGCACTGTTTTCGTGATTATAAAACTGCAAAAGCTACATGGAAAAGTACCCAGAAAAGAATGGGATAGGCAGACGTATACATATATACATAATAACTATGCCAACGAATCATTCACACACCAATAATAATACCTGATAATACGATACAGTGAAATATTAAAAATAAACATATGATGAAATATAGCAATTTTATCATTAGGCTAGAGTCGAGAGACGGACCCGTCAATCCAATATGTTTTTTCTCGGGCCTGGAAATTCCAGTATTTGATATTGTTATCAGGAGTAGATAATAGAGATTAGTCTCTATTATCTACTCCTGTTGTTATCTTGGTGACACGATTATCCATCGTGCGAGACAAGAATCCTATCCTGATAAAACAACCCGCAGGAATGACAGTGCAAGCACACTGCCATCATCGTTCTTCTGCTCGGACATGCAAACCTTTGGAAAATTTACCAGTGTTACGATAGCACAAGCATAATTAAGTAATACGATAGATATAGATATATATAAACGTGATGATTTTATTTGGACAGTTGCACTTTCACTTTTTTTCTCGTAATGATCAATGTAAGCTTTTACAAAAATACCCACAACACTTTACATATCAGTTGCCTCAGGGCTTACAAAACTTATACTTGTATGTTCACTGTTGATATACAGCAAAATATTCATTCACTCAAACACTCTATACATTAGGTGAAGGTTATCCTACGCAACTTGTGCAGGTCACGCAAAAATCAGTGGATGTACGAAGTTGGTTGATTGTAATTAATGGATGTGACATGATTTCTATTGATTGTTGGCCAAGATACAACCCAAATTGTATTTTTACTTTTTAGGCATGTTCTATTCCATGAAGTTTAGCAAAATATTACCAGTACATTTTACTTGCCTTGCACAAAAATTCAATGATTTTTATTTACAGAGAGCTTCTTTCTAGAGCTTTATTAATGCCTCATTAACACTAAAACCTATTGAGATTTCTTTTTTGTGTAAACACTTATTAAAGATAAGTTATTATTGAATAACATCCGCATACTTTTTAACTCCTTTAAATATATGCATCGATACAGGACATTGTGGTGGGCTGGCATGGCTACGGGCAAACCAAGAGCAAATCGAGAGAAACGCATCACAGTATACGTTTCTATTTACTGCATTTACGTGAGGTTATTCATCATGAAGCTGTGGTCCACCCTAAGGTGAGACGAAATTAGAATTTTTGATTTAGCAATACTGCCCACTGACCACAGCAATCACTGAATTGTGAATGATGAAATTGTACTCTGTAAAGCACTATCGCTGCACCATATAACCCTAGCAATGTTTAACGTGGCGTTTTATGAATAAATTTGCCTCGTGGCAACTTCAGCTTCACTGAGGCCTAAGAGTTGACCAGAGTGCGTTTAGAGTTACACTGAAAGTAGTGCTAACATAGCCAGCACCCTCTCCAACTGGCAAAGACGACTCACAGCCAACAGGGCTGCGGTCGCGAAATGTCCAGTCAGCCAATTTCATTTACACGGACGTGCAGCGAGTTGGTGAACATAAAACGGCTCCTGATTGGACCTCTCGGTCGTATTGTAATTCAGTGATTAATAGAATCGCGTTCTAGACTCAAGGGATATTTAACAGCCATCTATCCCGTATGTTCACGACAAGTGAATTTCAACCACAAGTTTCTCAGCGAAGTCAAAATTCTGCAGAGTGGGCACCCGTCTAGACATGCAGTTCATTATATACAAGTTTCTACATGCTCGTTTACGTGTAGATTCCCGACTATTCAAGAGATTCCCCAACTATGTACACTTCCCGAAATGGAATGGGTGAGAAAACCCTCAGATCTACATGTTTCAAGTGATTTCGTTTTTACTAGTATATAACACCAATAGCGACAATGTGGGAGTTGAGAGCAGAAGATGCCACATCCTTGTTATTCGAGGAAATAGCACAGGCAGGTACAGATGTTTAGCACATAATTCATCACCTGCAGAAGATCACCCGTCACAAACGCTTTCTGTCACAACCTTTCGTGTTTCGAGCAAGTCCAAGGAAATGTCCTTGTGTCGTCGTGCGACATAAAAAAATGCTCATTTCAAACAGATATACACCAATATCAGCTTGCCGAGATGGTAGCCGAAATCAAAGAATGGTAAAACTCGCTATCTCATACATTTTAACGTAAATTTCAAAGTAAATAAGCACTACGTAGCACTTTACATAACATATATCATGTGATAACCTTAAAAAAAATTATTTTACTAAAGTTAATATAAGCCTGTCGATTAGGCACTGCATCTCTGTGCCAATTAATTAATCCATAATCACAATATGCACTGCACTGTGATTGGCCTACTACGCATCCTATTTTTGTAAAATTAAGCAACAAGTGTCGTACGTGATTTCTTATTAGAAATATGAATCTTGGCAAGAAGGTGAAGTAAACGTGATGAAAAAAGCCCTGAAATGAGTTTTATGAATTCAGAATTGAACACCCGAAAATGCATCAACAGACTATACGAATCGAGGGACCCATTCAAACGTATAAATACAGCATCCATAAAGCCTGCATACATAAAACAAAGTGCGAGGCAGTGGCAAATTTCCATTTTACACCATTCACCAGTCACAGACATTCAAGATGGTCACAGGTGCGTGACAGCACCATGTCCAGACAACAACTATAACTATTCTTGATCCAATGCTCGATGTTAAATGGCACCTTACAAAAGGACTCTCGCACGCAGTCAAAGTAGATGTAGCCGTTGCCATGGCTACAAGCAATATCCGTGGCATCGTGCCGGAGAGTGCGTCGCTCTGTCGATCACAGGTGAGCCCCTCCCATGTGTCCATCACAGATCGTCATCACCTATGCCCTCGAAGGCATCATTCTCCACAAAACTCTTTCCCTTGGCTGGACTGGGCTGGGTGTTCGCTGTAGTGTTGGTAGTCCGACCGACCACCGACACAGAAGACAGCTTGTCCTGTCAAACAGAATCCATGTACATGCAACAGCACAGACACGATTATTTAATTAGGGACATTGTGCAAAAGTTCAGTCTAGTTTCTCCTGTAACAATATACAATTTTCGGAAAATCACGAGTAATCCTACATGCTGCTAGATATTCTTTTCCCTCCTCAATATCACAGAAACGTGCTACTACCAAACAGATTTGGCCAAATCCTGTTTTAAAATATACATTATCGGATATACTACCATGCAACCAGCAGATACATTTCGCTTACTAAAATTATAAAATGCAGTGGAAAATCTCACTGCAAACAAAATTTCTGCACCTTCTAAAGACGCACGACTACGATGGAGAAGACAAGGGCGCCACCTACCGACAGCTTCTTCACCGATTCGAGCGCTCTGTGCGCGGTCGACGTTGCACTCTCATCGTGATGTTCGTCGTCACCGTTAGAAGCACCACTGCTGTTGCGCATGTCCATGCTGCCATCTCGCTTCATGTAGCTGCGATGGCGCTGCTTTGGCCGATCGGCTGGCTGCCGAACAGACAGGCAGATGTAAAACCACAACCGTTGCTCAGCAACCATCTCCCAGGCAACAGACATTCGCACCGACGGACAATAAATGTGTATC
The DNA here is from genome assembly GCF_000485595.1 of Priapulus caudatus. Taxonomy (NCBI): domain Eukaryota; kingdom Metazoa; phylum Priapulida; class Priapulimorpha; order Priapulimorphida; family Priapulidae; genus Priapulus; species Priapulus caudatus. The sequence continues at coordinate 359,108 of NW_014577104.1, read as the reverse complement.
AACAGTCATATTGCTGCGACTTGTGATTGCGTGCGCATCAGTACATTTTTTCAATGGGCAGTCATTGCAAATAAAATGCAAAAGCGTATCACCGCAAGAGCAAGAGTTTCTGCATACACGCCACTTTTACTTGTGCATGTAAGAGGAATTATCTTTCGTGACAATCGCTACCGCAAATGGAAGCCATTAGCAACGCGACTGTTTTTCATGTTTCAGCCACGTTTCCTTGGCATTCTCTTCGAGCTCTACCACGCGAGTCTCAATGCGGAAGCCATTTTCATCCGTCAGCGCACTCACCCGCCTAATGCGGCCGCCCTGTTTCTTCATGATAAGCTCGTCAACCATTCCTTGAAGGCACATGCTGAGAAGTATTGACTGCAAGAACAATTGCGATATTAAAACGGTTATTGCGAGATTTTTGCTCAGAAAAACTAAATAAAGCTGAATATAGTCTCACCTGACAGCGGAAATATCACTGATTACACCAACATTAAAACAAGTGCCGCAGAGCGACAGCGCTCATCTAACGTCTACTGCGGTGACTCTGTGGTGGAGTGGTGGGATTCTAGTAAACCCTGTTAGTCCCAAATGTGTTCACATACACGCCGAAACAGTGGAATGCACAGGGATGGTATCAGGAACCTTCTCAAAAGAATGTTCGTTGGGATCGTTATGAAAGTTGCCACGAGATGGCGCGTACGTTTAAGTGTCTTCAGATTAAAGATGGAAGCTCCCATCATACATAGTAGCAACAACTATCTGCAAGACAGAATAGGTAAGCACTCATCCATTTACCTACGCAAGCCTACAGGCTGCGCAATAGAGAGCTGCCACCTGTAACCAATTAAGGCAAAAACTCCACAGTACCACCAACACATGCACTGGCAGTAGCCACTGGCAGTGGCATACGTTACATATAACATACTGACAGTACAGAATGCCATATAAATTATACGATTTAAGGAGCATAAACCTTCTTTAACCAAATTTAGCTTTTGAAATTTCACTGTGACATTGTAGCCTCATACATCCAGGCATGTATAGATTCTACTAGCAAACCCGGCAGTCAAATTCTTTCTAACAGACAGTCAACAAATCCATGTTTAACCCTCCTCTTGAGGGTCAAAAGGTTATCTGACACTTACTCTTCGCATGTCAGCAGAAAGTAGATTTCATGGTCCTTTCAATAATGCCATAAAAATGCTAGGTCACTGCTGAAACAAAAAAGTTTTTCAATCGCTCCGTCAGACCATGTCCTCAGAAAATGTCTAAAATCTGCCCTGTGCCCATTGACCTTTGACCTGTGACCTCCAATTTCGGCACAGTGATGGCTTTTCCAACCATGATGCTATACACCGACTATCACGAGCCTAGGTCGAGCCGTTTAGATTTGTGCCGCAATTCTGCATTTCCTCCCTATACCTTAAGTTAAGGAGTGAATGTTCCCCCTTCTTTTACACCTTTTGACCTTTGACCTTTGACCCCCAGCTTCGACAGCCCAACTCGTTTTGACGATCCCCCCCAACGACCCGAATATCGTGACCGTACGTCGAGCGGTTAAGATTTGTGCCCAACTGTTGACGGACGGACGGACGGACGGACGGACGGACGGACGGACGATCAAGCGATTCTACAAGCTGCATCTGACTATGTCAGATGAGCTAAATACTAAGATTTTATGAGTTATAGCATAGAAAAATGGATTTGACCACATCGTAACAGCAATAAATTTTATCGTATGCCTATAATGCCTAATGGCAGAATTGGTAAACTTGTATTTGTGTCGGTGATGAATTGAAAACAAGTGCGTGCCTGTACTGTGTCTATGGCTAATAAGCAGTGGCGCCACAAGCTAATCCATACTTCCTGTTAGTTCAAGATGACAGAAACGATTAGTTTGAAACTGGCAGTTTTCGGTGAATACGAAGGTTCTAAGACATTTTATTGTTACTCTAGACAATTGCTGTTACTCAAGCAATAACGGTAGGTGTCATGAAAGTGGTGAAAACACTGGAAAACTCTCGCAATAGTTACTTTAAGCCGACGGGAGTGTGTGGGGGGCCCTATCAATTTTACTGCGATTGTGATTGCACTGAAGTAAGATACGGACAAGAAAAGAGGTAGGCGTGTGGTAGCCATAAGATAAGCGAAATGACATTTGCTTCGTTTAAATGTCCTACACCAACTATATAACACTGATTACCGCAATGCGACAAACGAAAATCTCTGCGTGAAACTGCGACGACGTCCGAGAGAACAAAAAAACGTCGCGAAATCGCGAATCCGCCATAACGTCGCCAAATAAAACAGCACGATCGATCGATCGGTCGACGACCACCCCTCGCTGCCGACACTCGCCTGGTCGCTAACGATCGTGATCCACTGCAGGTTGTCCTTGCTCATCAGGTACTCGAAGGCCAGCTCCAGATGCGGGTCAACGTCGCCCATCTCCTTGTCGATGGACGTCGTAATACGCCAGCAGCGCATCCGCGTCACCTTGAAAACCGCCTCCCTCACCTGGTCCTGCGAGCGCGAAAATCAAAATGAATGCGAAATACGAATTGCAGCTACGGACCGACGCGACTCACTCGCTCGGACGACCGAGCGGCCATCGTCGCGACTGCCTGCATGACTCGATTCCCGAGGGTGCATGTTAATTCGTTAATTTTTTCGTTAATCAAGTTTTAAGTTTAATAAAGTTTATTTAAGTTTTAAGTTAATTCGTTCATTTTTTTCGTATTTGTGCTACACGAATTCCCAACCCTGACTACGAAATTCCCGGTGCCCCCGCATACTACTCTCCATAACTCCCTACACTCCTCTGACAGTGAGAAGCGTGCCTGCCGCTCAATGACATCCATACCGTGCATGGTAATGCATGGATGCAGCAATAGAAGTGCATCTTTGCATAAAGTTAGTATGGAGTAGAGTATAGTATTAGTATAGAGTTAGTATACTCTAGACCTAGAGAGTATAGAATAGAGTAGTAGTAGAGTATAGTATTAGTATAAAGAGTATAGAATTAGTATAGTCTAGGCCTAGAGAGTATAGAATAGAGTAGTAGTGGGTAGGAGTAGTAGAGTAGGAGTATAGTATTAGTATTATAGAGTTAGTATAGTTTAGACCTAGAGAGTAGAGAATAGAGTAGTAGTGGGTAGGAGTAGTAGAGTAGTAGTAGAGTATAGAGTTAGTATAGTCTAGGCTTAGAGAGTATAGAATAGAGTAGTACTGGGTAGGAGTAGTAGAGTAGGAGTAGAGTAGAGTATAGGCTACTACCTTGGCGACGTGCACACGCATGCACAGCTCCTTGTTGCCGGCATTGATGATGACACGAGCCCCGGGGGTCGGGTAGTCAACAACACACGGCTTAAACTGGATGTACCCATAGTGCTTCAGCGTCCTTGCTAACATGATATACTGAAATATGAGAACATGAGATATCAAAGTGTGACGGTGATACGCATGTCACCCCACCAAACAACTCCCAATCAACTTCATAAAACATTTATATCTAGTGATTACATATAATACTATCAAATGTAGTGCACTGAGAGAGCTTGTGGCATTCATAAGCTAAAGGAGTCAAATGTTACTTTTTTATAAGACAAATGTTGTGTTGGGTTTAATCAGAAATATCAAGGCACCACGCCAAGTTAGAAGTAGACCAAGGAAAACGTTTCTTTCAAAGAAGGGTTATTTTACAAGGTCAATTATCTTTTAGCCCTTTGAATGAAAGACAACAAAGAATACATATACAATATGGAATTTACGGGAACTCATCAGTAAGGGTGTGAAGGTAAATCAGGTGAGATAGCTACAAGTTTATTGTTGTGGATATCGTGTAATTTTTTGGCAAGAAAGGCAAGCACGGCATTTCACGTCCTCGCAGTCTGAAATTCGAGCCAGATGCTTATTGACTGGAGACAAAATTTCTAGATGCCAGTTAGACTGTGAAAATGAATGATAACCTGGTTTGTGTAAACTGTCAGGTTTACATGGACACGTTACTACAGGAGAGTACTACTAGAAGGCACTATTAGTGCTTCTTACTTCTTTTTTCGAGCCCTTTGTCTGGAGAGAGCCTAGCTGCCGATGTGTGTCTTTCTTTGCCTCTGTCCAGCCTCGTTCAAGGTCGCTGATGGCTTGCACGTAGAGTAGATTCATGGCTATTCTGTCGTCTATCAGGTGGTCATCAAACACTGGGTCCCAGTACCTACGTGACACAAACACAGTTTCACTCAATGTCAAATCGGCTTAGGTCCAGCCAACCTCCCATTTATTACTAGATCCTAAACTAAAATCCGGGACTGGTATATTCACAAACGATTTTCTGTAGTTAACGACGAAGACCAACATGTAAAATGATACGAGATCAAAGATTCAAATAATTTCAAATTTCAATAAAAGAGATTAAACAAGCACACCATATAGATGGTCGTTGAATGAACACCTACAGTGAATATTCTTAGATAACGATCTAAGCCATAGCTAACAAAAATAGCTAACCATTTTGAATATGCATGTGAATTACATGGACATGAAAGCAGTCACACAATATTAATTCATTCGTGTAATGCATATACCCTTTTCGAACAACAATTCGGTGCTTCGGACCAGCTGATCGTTGGGATAAGTAAGGCGATTCAAAATCTTGCATTTTGCGCACAACTGAAACAAAATTGTCGTGTCAAAATTATAGCATTTTCCAGTTTATACATCTTAACATATTGAATATTTTTTCCATCATATATTATTAGCTTGCATGCATGATGTTGGAATGAATTAACGAGGAAATACATAATTGAACTTTACATAAAGACAACTGAAAACATTGGTACAACGAGAACGTGGTTACAGTAACCAAGTATACATACTCGATATTTCATTGTCATCGTCCTTTTTTATAAGATAAAGTGCAAAATAGAAGACAAAGTCCTCATTTAGCTGTATCTTCTGAGCAACGATCTGGAAAGTTCATTGATATTTAGGCAGAGTAGAGAAAAAAAGCAAATGACAGAGAAGCACTCAAGTCTATCTAAAAAGTTTGGTTACTCTGGACTTCATTTTAGACAACATTTTCACTTCCAGTAATGTGTTTCCTGTATGGACCAGTCTGCAACTGGACATCTAATGAGTCGTGGCGCATGTGATTTCATCAAATATATTTAATATAATTATACTAAAATCATGTAAGCGCTTGAAAATTTGCAGTGAACTATGATGACAACAATGGTACTGATGACGAAGATAATGCTGCTGCTACTGCTGCTACTGTCGATGATGATGATGATGATGACGATAAGAATGCTGATGACAATCATGAAGGCATTAATGCATTACAAACCTCCAGGACATCGTCTGTTTGATCTGTGGACATGATAGTCACTGGAATCTTGTGACCATTCATAAGGTATATATCTAGCTCTACCTCCACTGGTGTTTCTTGCTCAGTTTCCTGCGAGTAAAATATCATCTCATGTATTGCCTCTACACAGTAACAGTTTCAATCCATAATCACATATACTTTTAAAGTAGAAATCAGAAATGATACGCCAGAGTGAGGTTCTAAGTTATTTAATAGTGGCTACATCTGCTTTGTTACCACTCAAAAAGTTACTGAAAGTTATCTGCTAAACTCAATGTTGAAATTAGTAGAAAAATCCCAATTGATTAATTAAAAATATTGTGATCAGAACACAATTTATAAAACATTAGCACTACAAAATGTCTTTACCTGTTGCGCCGCAAGGAAAAAACTATTGAAGGTTTCGCTATTCGATATTCGTGCATCCTGACTTACTGAAAAGTAGAAGACAGGAACGATTATACACTTGAAACGGTGTGGTTTTGACACACAAAATATGTGGTTAGAGTGCTAATAATTATTTAATTAAGGCTAGAAAAATATTCTACTAGATAGGATAGGCACTGCCTAGAAATACATATTCTACATACATAAATATATAAATATATACATTATAAATACATAATACATATATATATATATATATAATATAATATATATACATTATAATACATTTATAAATATATATAGAGTACGTATTCTATAAGGACAATAACTACTACCCATAAATATAAGTATCGGTACACAACGGACGTATCTAATAACAATGACATAACAAGTAAAATTTGAAGAAATATTTACTTAATTGGATGAAACGTTCTAGCATTAGCTTTCTTTCCTCTTTCTGATTCCCAGTTAAAGGCAGTATCTTTTTTGGTGGAAAGACAGGCAATAAATTTGCTCCATATTCCTTTTTCAGCTATAATAAATAATAAGAAAATATTACTTGTTCATTAATAAATACCGTGCAAGGGCAACATAGGTAACTTACCATATATAATGTAATGTAAAGTCTCCTCTTATGGATACAAGATTCCCAACATAGACATGTAACAGTAAATATGGAAATGCTTTATGGAGAATAACATCTATTTATATTATGAGTTACCTATCATCATTTACAATTTGTTAGCAGTGTCTACAGTTAGGATCAAGTGTATCCAGAACTAGCTAAGATTACTGTATGGTAAAGCTAAAGCCATGGCTGGCTAATTGATAAGCTGGCTAAACCTAGTCAAATATAGCAGTGAGAAGTATACTAGTGAAAATTAGCATGCTACATCCTACATCATAGGTGATATTTTGCCACACAAACTTGCTCACCTCTCCTACAATGAATTTACATATTATATTTACCTGTTCATAGAAGTTGTGTAGCTGTCTATATCGCACTGTGCAGTGAAAGACGCCATTTACATGTATGTTGTATGCCTGGAATATATATATAATAAAGATGAAAGTTAATGACTATTTCCTCAATCTTGCATGCATTCATTAAAGATGGTAATGATTGAATTAGTTATTATTTATAGCACTTGCAAACCCTTAAATAAAAAATTGGTGACGTTTTACATTTGGTATTTCTGTTCACACGTGACAAGACTTTCCTTCATGCATCAATTATGGCTCTAATTGGAGTCTGAGCAGAGATATATGCTTTTGTCTCCAGTCACAGGGTTTTTTTTTCACAAAAAAAGCCATCAGATGTAAAAACCGGCATCAGCCAAAACTGAGGCACAGTAAGAAATGTTCCAACAGGCCAAGATAAATAATCATTCGTGAATTTGCTAGTTAACTCTTTGGATTTTTAAAGTACATCACAGACACATGACATTTTTTAACACTAACATATAAAAATCTTGAGTTATCTCCTGACATAATAGACATGTAGTCAGGAGTGCCTTCTCTGCGTTCCTGACACATGCCACCCGTAATATATTGACAGCAGTGAACGATTCCTGACTGGTCAGTATACTAACCTAGCGATGAGGGATACCTACAGAGATCTTAACATGCATCGAAGATACGAAGTTACCACTTTCTTATAAAACAAGAGCAGAAAGAATGATAGAATTGCAACAAAAACAAAAAATGGCATAAACTAGGAAACGAATGCATCTTCAATTTCAAGCTCAAAATATTAATATTAGAAATGCTATAATTGAAACCAAATTTGTACAACCATATATGTGTATGATATGAAATTTATATTGGCTGGAAATGAGGCTACGAGAACAAAACAGAATGTGATAGGATCAAGAGTGTATAATATAGATACTACACCAGGGGTAGAAATTTACTTTTGAACACGGGAGTCCCACGGACTCCCTAGCCTCAAAAAGAGGGAGTCCGCAGCAAAATGATGGAGTCCGCAGTCTGAAGTTCAAAATTATAACAGGTGCTTATTTTGAAGATTCATGCAGTTGCACATCTGCCAAATTTTCTTTGGACATTTGATGAAAAAATACGGTAATTCGCGAGGCCGTGCTCTGGAACGAGCTAGTTAGTATAGTATGGCAGAATTTTCAGGGAGTCACACGAACTCCTGCATATATATGTCAAATCAAGGAGTCCGACAGTAAATCAGGGAGTATTTGACTCCAGACTCCCGTTAATTTCGCACACTGCTATACAGAGACTCTATATTATACACTCCTGATATTATACAGCACTGGTAGTGCATATTTGTGATTTGTCGCCATCGAATATGCAGTATATGCCTCGATATTTGCCTGTTTATAATTGCAAGGGTGAACTGCATTTTTTACTTTGGGCAACGAGTTTTTTTTTATAAATGTATATAACCAGCCAGAAAAACTGCAAACTCGCAATCATATTTATGACCATTTGACCATTTGCCATTTGACCATTTGATCATATTTATGACCATTTGATTTGTGTTTGATTTGTTTTTCTATTTAATATAACATTTTGTCCGAGGAGACAATGCAAAACTACCGGGTTACCGGAGTTTTGTTAATTTACGATGGATGCGGCTCTCTTGAATGTGCCCAGCCAGTAGGGGTGCAACGAATCACAACTTCACAGTTCGGTTTTCGGTTTTCACATTTCGGTTCGAATATTTGCGATCAATTACAAATCTTATAGTTATAACACCAAACAGAAGTGCAAATTTAATAATCAGCCCGGCGGATCAACA
>NW_014577104.1:340609-346210 GCF_000485595.1 Priapulus caudatus | reverse complement strand
GTGAACTTACACGTGCGTGCATGCGTGCGTGCGTCCGTGTGTGTGCACGTGCGTGCGTGCGTGTGTGCGCGCGTGTGCAGGTACACGTTCGTTCGTTCGTGCGTGCGTGCGCAGGTACACGTGTGCATGTGTGCGTGCGTGCGTACGTGCGTGTGTGTGCAGGTACACATGCGTGCGTGCGTGCATGCATGTGCACGTAGACATGCGTGCGTGCGTGCGTGCGTGTGCACGTACACGTGCGTGCATGCGTGCGTGCGTGTGCACGTACACGTGCGTGCATGAGTGTGCGTGTGCGTGCGTGCGTGCGTGCGCGTGCGTGCGTGCGTGCGCGTGCGTGCGTGCGTGCGTGTGTACGTACACGTGCGAGTGTGTGCTTGTATCGAACAATATCACGCATCTGCTTGCTGCCAACCGTTAAACTGCGCATGTGCGCATATGACGTCAATGTTTATCAACATGAAACACTCCTATATGCCCGGCAGCCGCTGTTCAAAAGATAGGCAAGAGGTCCATGAGATGTATCATTGTACAGAGTGGCTATATGCCCGGCAGCCGGCATATATCTGACGGCTGCCGGGCACGGTCTTCGATTTCCTAAATGCCCGGCAGTTTTTAATTTTTAGTGTTATCTCAAGTAAACAAGGGTTAGGGTTAAAGTTAGGATTAGGTTTAGGGTTAGATTTATGGTTTAGGGTTAGATTTATGGTTTTTGTAAGGGTTAGGGTTAGGGTTAGAGTAAGGGTTAGGAACTGCCGGGCATTTAGGAAAACGAAGACCGTGCCCGGCTGCCGGGCATATAGCCACAGCGATCATTGTATGATATGAGTATGATGTAGATAAATAAGTGTTAAAAGGCCCGATCATTTTGCGTTCTGTGAGCCGTTTTTCGTGTGAGCAGTGCCAGTGAAAGCAGTATCGTTGCCCAGTTTCAGCATAGTTTGTGCTAGGCCTGGTTATAGTTTTAGACTTAGAGTTAGAGCTAGTAATAACTATTCCCGAATCCCATATAGACGCCTCCGTCGCTTAGCCTCCGGCTTGCGAGACACAACTCCACTTACACAATATGGAGCATTGCTTGAATCTCTTAACTCCTGTGTGTCGGGAATTGAGAAATGCATTTCGGATTACTTTACTTAGCGATGTATGTAGTACAAGCTGAAGTGTAGGCACTCATTATCTCACTAAACGTCAGAACAACTGAGTAGAGAAGTAGTCTACTCGCGTTCTCGATTCCAAAGATCCAAAACAAGCGAACAGCCGAATCGATACCAGCGCCGCCGCCACCGCTGCCGCTTCCGCCGCCACCGCCGCCACCGCCGCCACCGTTGCTATATTCTCTATTCAATTCTCTATTCGATAGCTTTGCCGCAAGTAATAGAATAATTTGGCATACCTCGGCCGATTCCATACCTTCAACCTCGCTTATAGATTTAATACACTAATATATAGAGCTTTTGAGGTGGGAGGGGCATGACCCCGGACCACCCTAGTGACCCTAGCACCGCGTGCATTGCATGGGCATGTCTTCACTCAAATATCGACACCCCCCCCCCCAGGGCCGTACGCAGCAGGGGGGCAGCAGGGGCAGTTGCCCCCCCCCCTAGAGATTTTCAGAGTATGCCTTTTAATGGGACAAATACTGTACACTTTTAGAAATAAAATAGCGTTCCAGTGCATCGCATTTTTAAGAATATCTCGTTCCAGAGCATTAAGTTTAGTTACCATGCAGATCTTACAATTTTTTTTTCGTCCGGAGACCCTAGTTTTCAATATTTCCGTTCCAGTGCTTCGTACTTCAGAATACGTTGAAGCCGGGCCGGAGGCATGCATGCAACGTGTGTGTGTGTCTGTGTGTGTGTGTGTGTGTGTTGTGTGTGTGTGTGTGTGTGGTGTGTGTGTGTGTGTGTGTGCTTGTGTGTGTGTGTGTGAGTGTGGTGTTGTGTGTGTGTTGCTTTGTGTGTGTGTGTGTGTGAGTGAAACCCTGTGATGTGTGTGTGTTGGGTGTGTGGTTGTGTGCTGTCGTGTGTGATGTGTTGGTGTCGTGTGTGTGCGTGGTTGCGTACGTGCCGGGTGCGTATGCCGCTGCGTGCGTGTGTGCGTGTGCGTGGCGTTCATCTCTCTTCCGGGTCTGTTTTTCTCCTCTACAACAATATTTTATTGGGATTTCAAGTGCTCGCATAGTTTTTAAAGCAAATCACTGTTCCCCTCCCACAGTTCGCGGAGCCCCCTCTTTTAAGTGTGCAATGTCAAGCATGAATTTCAACAAAATCCAGTGCGGAAGACCTTCATTTTCGAAATTAGCCAGTTCCAGCATACCACATTCAACAAACATTATAGTTCCAAAGAAAAAACCCATTTTCAGGTCTGAGTTAGTTCCAGCAGCCCCATTTTTTGACTTCGCAGTGGCACTACCTACCATAATGTGGGGTGGTGCCACCACCCCGACTCCGGTGTTTCATCGCCTTGGTATATGTTGCTCCTTTGGTTCCCTGCAGAATTTTTTTTTTTCTCCCAAAATAGTGCACAGGCAGTGCGTGCTGCGTGGCGGCCACTACGGCCCTGTAAATTAAATCAGCGAAACAAGCAGTGATATATAATACAAGGCCCGTAGCAGGGGGTTCTGGGTGTTCGACGAACCCCCCCCCCCAAGCCCCCCAAGCCAAAAAAAAATGAATATTCACCTCAGGGGCGACTCCATTTTAGTGTTAATAATGCAAAATTCTCCATCGCGGGGAGGTGAACAGTGAACACCCTCGGCCCCACACCCTCCCCGCGGTCGCTTGGCTCCCTCGCCTGGTCGCTTCGCGCCCGAGCAGGGGCGTGTACAGGGAGGGGGTGGGTCCAGGGAGTTCCGCCGACCCCCCCTTGTCTGCGCAGAAAACGCACTGAGGGGCGTTACGTGACCCCCCCCCCCGGTCAAATCTGTACACGCCCCCGCCGAAGCAGAAATTGCCAACATTGATAAAACGAAACACCCCCCCCCCAATAGAAAGCTGGCCTACGGGCCTGTATATATATATATGATATATATAATATATATATATATATATATATGAGTGTAATATATATAACTTTATTAATACATTATTTATAGAAAACTCCACAGGAGTTCTTCACTTGTGACCGTCTACTAGCCCCCTATATAGTAGTCGTCGTCTAGGTTATGTATGTGATGATATCAGGAGTGAATAACAATAGATCTATTATTATTCACTCCTGTTGATTTATGTAGGGAGTGATCACTCTTATAACAGCAGACTTTAACCCAGTCTTTAATTTTTACAATGTTCAGTATGTTTACAGCGGCGGTCACGCAAACACTGTGCAAATGTGCATTGTCATTCGTGTTCATGTACGAATAACCTGTCAAATTAGTAAATTAAAATTTACGTACCAAGCAGCGATGCTGTCTGCTGTCATATATATAAACAATGAAATCATATTGGTTTCATTTTCGCTCGGTGTTACAACTTGCTGGTAAGAATAATATAAGCGAAAATGAGGCCAATTAATTTGCCAATGAGGCCATCGTTTATATATGACAGCATCGCCATTCCTAATATTTGTTTCCAGAGGTTTGTTATGAAATGTTTTTCGCACTTTTCATAGACTATGTGATGCTCACGCTGCACCTGTGCCAACACTCCTGGATGTCTGTCATATATACCTGCATGGCTATCGTGCAGATGATTTACATGTACATGCAGGTATACTAGCTATGAGTTAGATAGATATATAGTTAGATCGATTTATATCGATAATTAACAAAGCATACATTAGGTACAACGAGTAGTTATCAGTGAGACATAGGCCTACTCCTTTTTTAATTAGAAATAATATTGCGCAATCATTTAGTAGGCCCTATACCCGTAGACATCTTATATATGAAGAGCTAATAAATACCACATATATATGATATATATGCCACTTTTGGTGAATTTTGCCACAAGATAAACCACAATTCTTTCACAGATCTGCCCCATTATTATCTGTTTGTTTGTTCAAGAAAGAGGTATAATATTATAGGTCTAGTCCGGATTTTATCTGCACACAGCTGGTGGTTTCACTACCGCGGTTGGGAAAATAATCGGCGATGAGCAAAGATAGATTTGTACGAGTGACGCTACAGATCTACGATAAGCAGGAACCAATTTATGTTTATGCCGTTAAATTAAAGGTGTCGATTACGCTCGCCACTATCTCGCGCAAACCCACATTGAATTGGCAGCGCTGTCGCAGTTTTGCAAGTGACTCTATACCGCTAATTATGAATACATTTTTTTTAAACGCGTTAACAAGATATCCTGATGATATCAATATCGTATTCACAAGTGAGGAAAACTGTAATTAATCAGTTTATTTACACTAGTGATGTTGTCGCCACACGGAGACCAGTGCCCGGCAATCGTGGCATGACGATAACGCCTATACACAGACTAGATTATTTATTATCTATTTAACATTGATAATTGATATTAATTGATAAAGCCATGAAGGCGTAAACATCACTAACCACGCATTACGCATATGGTGTCAATAATTCCGTAGTGGTTTCGTGTCTTCTATCTTAGCAGTTTGTTTGTACACATGGCTTGTCGATACGCAGCTGATGTCTTCCCGTGAGATATCATCAGGTGTTCTTCCATCGGGGATTAATACAGCGCTATAAAAGGCCGGATTCTGCCGAATAAAGCCGTAGAACTGATTCGACTGACACCGAGTGCCAAGATGAAGCTCGTTATTTTCTTTCTCTGTCTCGGAGTGGCTTTGGCCCATGAGAAGGGTGCCTTCGAGCACATTGCCGAAGTCAACATGGGTTCGTATATCAATCTTTTCTCATTTAACATTCAGTACTAGATTAGGTCGTATTTTCCAAACAGAATTTAGGGTTGAATATGTTTACGATTATACTACACAGAGAACGATGCAAACGGCTGATGATCGAGGTATATGAACAGAAATATAGTCAAGTTATATTGTAACGTGGTACAAGAACTATACGGAGTAACCACGACTGAGCCAATTATTGCAGGTGGTCAACATTTCTAATGCTAAAAGCATTGTATTGTGTATTTTGTAGATGCCGGCATTGCCGATGAGCTCTTTGAGGGTGATATCAAGCTGACCTCCGTAAGTATGACGATCGACAACATGAATTGTTTTTACAACTTTAACATTCCGTTTTGTACGCGAAACTCTGCCATTGATATTAGCGGTAGCGATATTGTTATTTATTATCAATTATATTAATCATTTTTAGTTATTCTTATGTATGTTTAAAAATAAATAAAACGGGCAACATATGGTGGCGAGTTACTACTAAAGCTGGTTTTCAATTACGTAGAAAATATGTGCTACCAGAATACTATCTGAATCTCATATACATATATAGACCATTATTTACTTGACAGGAACAAAGAGGCGGCGTCAATAACCTGTACTACAGGTGGCCCAATGCACGAGTGCCTTACGTCATCGACGGCTCTCTGGGTATGTTCCTGATTAGGGTATACTATATACTGAACGTCGGAATCAACTCATGTTATCAAGAGTGAATAATAATAGATAATAAATAATAATGATAATAATAATAATCTATTA
>NW_014577104.1:335105-340584 GCF_000485595.1 Priapulus caudatus | reverse complement strand
GTGTGTGTGTGTGTGTGTGTGTGTGTGTGTGTGTGTGTGTGTGTGTGTGTGTGCGTGTGTGTGGTGTGTGTGTGTGCGTGTGTGTGTGTGTGCGTGTGTGTATGTGTGCGTGTGTGTGTGTGTGTGTGTGTGTGTAACCATCATAACAATATACTATACACCTAAATCGGTTCGGAGCTCGTTCGCTCGTTCGTTCGTTCGTTCGCTCGTTCGTTCGTTCGTTCGTTCGTTCGCTCGTTCGCTCATTCGTTCGTTCGCTCGTTCGTTCGTTCGCTCGTTCGCTCGTCGAGACACGACGACGTTAAATCGGTTCAGGGTGCGCTAGATAGGCTAACAGATATGAGTTTCCTGTGGCTCGCCCTCCGCGTGATATAGCTTTGCATGACATTCTGCCGGAAGTGCCGGCCTTAAGTCTAACCATCATATTTCGTTTGTCGACGACGCCACCGGTTAGACGTGTGCAGTTAGCATTCTAGATGAAGTAACAACGTTGCCGAGCCCTCGTCGCAATCAATAACAGTTTGGTCGTCATTGGAGTTGTAAAAACGGTTAAATTTGCATGACCTCGGCTGCTAGTCACAATGACATTAAATAATTTCTTGCTGCCTTTCGCCGTCTGTCTGCTGTGTAATCAATTTGGAAACTGTGCCGGTGCGGTAACATCTCCGACAAATGGTAAGCATATTCACCGAGAAATGTTATAAGTATGACGTTCTAATGCTATATTTGTCGAAGTAATAATAATAAGACTACATTAATCGAAGTACAAGGGGATTTTCCTGATAGCATTACTGTTGTTTACCGAGTAGTTACGCAGGTGCGTTGAGGCGACCGAGGTAAACATGCTAATATTGTGGAATAATAATTTCAAATCCATCTTCCATCTGCTAATTTGCGCTTACAAATACAGGAAATGCATCGAAAGGCGAAAATGAACTCCATACAGAACTCTTTGAACGGAGGAATTATAACATTCACGTGCGACCAGTGGCAAATGATTCCGTCGTTCTGAAGCTATACTTAGGAATGGCACTGATCAACATCGTGAAACTTGTAACTATGCATTATTCTTACGTGCGACGGTCATGCGTGTATGTAATGACGGTAGCTATGGTTTGGTAGACGTATGGTTTGCCAACGTATATCTAATAACGGTAATATAATATATTACTACTAGATTGCTATTATTTTTCATGGGGATATACCATTTATATATTAGAAGAGCTGAACGAAAACAAAAACATACCAAAAATCTCAAACTTCAACTACATTCTCAACGTTATCTCCAACATTTATAAAACAGAAAATTAACTGTACTTTTTATATAGTACTGTAAATATTACCGACACAGTAAAGCGTACCATAATTCTTAATTTGCTTCCGCCTGGAGTTCAAATTAAATGTCTTTAATTTCAAACATCTTATTAGATTTTTTCCAATTTTTTTTCTAAAAAACGATAAAAAATTGCCGAGCTTGAAGCGACGTTGTACACAATATTCTCACTGGCTCCCGATGACACTGACAGTTAGGACACACTGCTTAAATTTTTCTAAAGCATCGCATGACTCACTCGTTTCTGGTCCAATCACCGCTCCACAAGGGTTATTTAGCTCAGCGACGTGACCACGTCTATGTTTGAACATCAAGTAGATACACTAAACTGTGCAATCTTATATAATAAATAGAATGTATGGCTGCCACATCATAATAACATTAATATTGTAATATTATATATATATATATCAAAAATAGACAATTAAGCTAGCGAAATATGCGACTTCAAAAACACACTTGTAAACGCACGGCCATTGTAAGCTTTTGTAACCTATAGCTTGTTTGTTATCAGGATGAAGAGCTCCAGGTTTTACATACTAATACCTGGTTTCGTATGGTAAGTTCACTTGATGAGGTTCTATTCAAATCCATGTTAATTTAATATTTTTCTTATACAAACGATAAAAAGATTCATCAGGGTACTCACGAATTCATTCCTCAGTAGAAATAACAAGTTCCAATAGGACGAAAAACTTGTCTAATTATATATATATGTTGAAATCATATCGAAGATGTAATGCGTTGCGTATCATCTTAATCAATGAGTTCGGAAATACCTTTGATACGATATGTTGCAGGGTATGCACGGTATGCCGGAAATGAGCTTTTTTAGTTTTGTCATACTAGGTCATAACCTCTTCACAACCCAACCGTTGAATGGGAGTGAATAATGAACGTTCTCTCGAATAATAATATCTTTTATCTAATATCGTAGTCGTGGAACGATAGAAATCTGACCTGGACGCCTAGTGACTATGGCAACATAACAATGATACGTGTTCCTAGTTCGCTAATATGGAAGCCGGATATCTATCTTTACAACACGTAAGTATGAACCACTTTTTACCTTTTTTATTTCAATATACGTAATTTATTAGTAAATGACGCATTGGCATTTACGTGTATACGTATACATACATACATACATACATGATACACACGAACGCACGCGCACGCACGCACGCACGCACGCACCCATGCACGCACGCATATACGCACATACACGCACGCACCACGCGCACACACCCACACACACACGCACGCACGCACGCACGCACGCACGCACACACATGTATACACCCGCCAACATATACATTGTCGGTCAAAGAATCATTATAAATTTGCATACTTGTCCTGTATATCTATCTTCCAGCGCCCGTGCCGACTTCGAACACTTTTCTAGCACCGTGAAAGTTCTCATAATGTCCGACGGTAGGGTGCTCTGGGTTCCACCGGCGCTGTTCAGTAGCTTCTGTCCAATGAACTGGCGATACTTCCCGTACGACACGCAGGCGTGCACGCTCAAGTTCGGCTCTTGGACGTACAACGGAAATCTGGTCGAGATCCATCCATTCAGCGGCGACGAGCCGTCCGTCGACATGACCGACTACGTGCCGCATAGCGAGTGGGAAGTCGTCGGCGCCGACGGTCGCATCAGCACCGTCTACTACCCGTGCTGCCCCGAGCCGTACATGGACGCCAGCTTTACGCTGACGCTGCGCCGTCTGGCGGCGCCGTACGTGTACGCCGTGATTCTGCCGTGCGTCGTCGTCGAGGTCGTCACGCTGGCGACGTTCTGGCTGCCGCTCGACGCGAAGGAGAGGCTGACGACGGGCATGCTGAACCTCGTCGTGCTGGTGATTCTCAACTCAGACATGTCGCAGATGCTGCCAACTAAGTACGGATCGACGGCGCCCTTTATTGGTAAGTATTTATAATAATATATATAATATATAATAACATATAATATATAATAATAATATATATATAATATAATCATATATGTTAGTAAGTATGTAGTTGAATAATTTCATCGGATCTCTATAGTTCACATGAACTGAGATAAACTTTATATTCATATAGTAATATAGTTGCTCGTTGCGAGATGTGTTCATTGCCGCGAGACAACGAAATTGACTGAGATTGACTGAGATTGACTGAGATTGACTGAGATTGTCTGAGATTGACTGCATGAGATACACTGCGCCCACGCTGTGTATTGTTTGCTGCCGTGTTTCTGTTGTGTTGCTGCTGTGTGTTGATGTTTGTTGCTTGCTGTTTTACTGCAATGAATCGGCAGATATACGGGAAGGTTTCATATCCGGCTTGCGTTCGTAGTCACCATGTGTTGTTACACCTGAAATTTCGAAAACGTACGGAATTAAACGCGCGAGATAAGATATGTATATATATATATGATATATATATATACGTACAGACAAGTGCACACGTAGGCCCTACACACACACACACACACACACACACACACACACACACACACACACACACACACACACACACACACACACACACACACACACACACACACACACACACACACACACACACACAAACAAACACACACACACAAACACAACACACACACAAACACAACACACACACACACACACACGCACGCACGCACGCATACACTTGCTTGCTCCCAGTCACGCGCGAACGCGAACGCGAGTCGCACGCACGAGCGCACGAAATTACACGCGCACGCGCGTACACGCATATACGTACACCGAAGGCATGTTGACGGACGAATTCATTCGTAGATCATCACGAGTACTTGTGTCGAATACTCAGTCGACCTGCGAGAAGCTCTTGCGTATATATATCTTTGCCCATAACACATGTGAAATATACCGACACGCAGAACACATCATCGCGGTGTATTTGTTACTTCACAGTAACCATGTACGACTTTACGTTCGTCATGCTGGTCGTGTCACTCATCTTCTCGATCGGCTCCCTCAACGTGCATCACCACATCGTATTCGGCTCGATGCCTGCCTGGATACGCTCGCTGTTCCTGCAAGTTCTCAGTCGCCTACTGTTTGTCGACACCAAGGCGACGTCGGGCCGCACGCACGCCAACCGACAGCTAGCAGACGAAACCGCAGCCGACAACATGGACGAAGCACACCGGGCCGAGCGGGACGCGTACGCTGCGATTCACAACGAGTGGAAACAAGTCGCGAAAGTCATCGACAGGCTGCTGTTTGTCATCTTTCTAATTTGCTTCGTAATTGCCTGGATAATATTCGCGACGTACAGTAGTGGTTAGAGCCACGCGTTGTGGTGGTAGGTACACCTACACGAAAGTGTACGATCACGAAGAAGCATCAGAAGAGCGCGCAATAGGCGCGCAAGCAGCATATTTACATATTTGCTCTGGCGCAAATACGAATTCTCTAGAAGTACAACTTACACGTGTTTAAATCGGCAATAGCAGGAGTAAATAATCGCAAATAAAAATTAATCAATTTGTGATTATTTACTCCTGGTAATGAATATACAGCAAAGGTTTACCGCCATTGATCGTTCCAGTACCCAGTAGACCTCCCCGTAGACTCAGTTCTGAGCCATGTATGCAAATACTACATTAATTGTTCGCAATAGCGTCATAAAATCAATCTAAACGTGATGCTATGCATGCATGGGTAAGGTGCTTAGATAGATTGATAACTCGATCCATGCATTCATTGTTTGAAAGTTCAATGTCACGGTAGATATAAATAACAGATTTGTTGTTTCCATTTGTTTTAGTTATTTTTTTGTAACAAACCTATACCAACTGGTTCACTTTGTTCAAGGGATGCAATTGAAATGCGTTTACAGTTCCCGTGCGAATAGTCACCTAATTTTGTTTATATTATATGGACTGGTTCATATTTCAAAAAGCCTGCTTCACTTTTCCTATTTTTTTTATTCGATAATATGGGAAGGGGAGAAAAAACATCACGATGCTTTAGATATCGCATGCTCCTTGCTGTGATATAATCAGGAGTGAATACTAATAGACCTATTATTATTCACTCCTGATTATATCACAGCAAGATTCAGTCACTGAACTAATGTTATTCAGAAGTGAATTACATAATAGATTATTATAGATTATCATAATAGAGAATCTAG
>NW_014577104.1:330883-333744 GCF_000485595.1 Priapulus caudatus | reverse complement strand
GGGGGGGTTGCAACTCCCCCAACCCCACCTCTAGATCTGCCACTGATGTCATCCTCCACTTCGCCGCGTACCAGCTTGAAGGATCGTAGGAAGTGGCGTATTACAAATCACATCATCGTGTCATCCTCCACTTCACTGCGTATCGGTTTGAAGGTTCCTAGGAAGTGGCGCATAACTGGCGGTGCCCAATCGACGCAGTACCCGGATACCGCCTGCTTGTTTTCCGCGACGTACCTCAGCACCTCGGCGACATACTCAAGATGGCGGTTCGTGTAGACGCGCCGCGGCAGCGCGAAACGCAGCATGTCCAGTCCCGTGTAGCCGTCGCCGTAGTTCACACGTCCGAACTCGTAGCCGCGGATGCCGCCTTCTACGTACAGCGCGTTGGCGAGCGCCCACGCCGGATAATGCTCGCGCGGCATGTGGTCGAGTATCGCGCCGGCGTCGACGTACACGTGGCTGCCCCAGACGGTCGGGATCCCGGCGTCGGCGATGAGGTCAGTGAGGAAGCTCACCTGCGACATGCGATACTGCAGGTAGTCGAGATCGAGCGACTCGCGAAGGCCGACCGCGAGCGCTTCCATCGATCGTCCTGAGATGCCGCCGTTCGTCGGGAAGCCTTGCGTCAGGCACAGCTCCTGCAAGCACTTCTCGTACAGCGCGCGATCGCCGCGGATGCCGATGAACGCGCCGACGTTTCCGAAGCCGTCCTTCTTCGCCGAGACGATGCACGCGTCGCCGTACGAGAACGCCTCGCGCGCGATGTGCTCGAGCGACGCGTCGGCGAAGCCGTGCTCGCGCGTCTTCACGAACCACGCGTTCTCGGCGTAGCGGCACGCGTCGAGCACGACGGGCAGGTCGTACGAGCGGCAGACGCGCGACACCTGCCGCACGTTCTCCATGCTCACCGGCTGCCCGCAGATGTCGTTCGCCGTCAGCGTGACGATGACGCAGCCGACGTCGCGGCGGCGCTGCGCGAGCAGCTGCTGCAGCTCGGTGATGTCCATGTTGCCGTGGAACGGCTCGGTCAGCTTCAGCTCGCCGACGATCGGATGCTGCGGCAGCGCGATCGTCTTCGCGTGCGCTTTCTCCTCAATGTTTCCCTTCGTCGTCGAGTAGAAGCAGTTGCTGATGACGAGGCAGCCCGGCCGCAGTAACTGCCCGTAGAGGATCCTCTCGGCGGCACGACCTTGGTGGGTGGGAAGCACGTATTCGTAACCCGTGATGGACTTTATCGTCTCCTCGAGCTTCTGGTAGCTGACCGAGCCACAATATCCTTCATCGCCTAGAGAACAGAATGTTTGTCGATACAAGAAATTAACTGTTTAGGTAAAAAAAAATCAATTAACTAGTTTGTTCTGGTAGATGGTCTGAAAAATAGAAGACTGGAATCAAAAGATGGTCCAGATACTACACTGTTAGACGAACTCTATTTATCGGATTTCGTGCACAGCGATGAGTTGGCAATAATATCGGTTCCATTTTTATCATGCAACATTACATTAGAACAGATTAACCATATCAATACGATTACAATAAACTTTACCACTATTTCATGCCAACGTTATCAGCACTGGTGCAAATACCAGCCGATATCAATAGTAGCTGAGTCATAAACCACAACTTCATAATTAATACTACATACTACTCCATACCAGTCCATAATCGTACTAAAATGAGCTCAGGGAAGTTAGCTCCCAGTTCCCAGTTCCCAGTTCCCAGTTCCTTATTCGAATAAGGAACTAGTAATATTGAATCTTAATGATCGAACGGATACATAAAAATTCTTCGTTACTTGCTTTAATGGAAGCCTCCAAGCATCCAGTCGGTGTATATTTATCATCACGGTGGTAACTACTTCTTGCTCCCTCGTATTTTGCGCAAGCCAACAACAAATGCACAAACAGCAAACTTTACAGTACTGCTATAAACAAAATTGTTTCGTGTAGCCGTGTTATTACAGAGAGCGTATGACCGTCTGCAAGACTTGCCGAACGCCATGCTCGTAAAATAGCATAACACAGCAGCCGGTGTCACCAGTCGCTGCAGATTCACGGGCTCATATCTTATTGAGGTCTACCTGCGTCAGTAATAAATATTATAATAGCTACGAACACACGAATGATAAAAGCTCAGTGTTAATATAGACAAAATACAAAACGCGCGGATATTATTACGTAAATTATACACCTGCGCAGCAATCAATGTTTATTTTGCCGGGTAAAAAAAATGCAAAATTACAATTTTATAACATTTCTAACAATCAACATTATCATATCAGAATTAAATACCATAAAGACCAATGCATTACCAGAGTTAGCATCAACGTTATTATTCACATTCAATGAATGAGGCCATAAGTTTCATAAGTTTATTTACATAACTTTCAATATATAACTCTATATTTTTACGGATTTTCATTAATCAAGTGGAAGCCCTAATTAAACTACCTATTTAGGCACCGGTTGCACGTGATCCCCCCCCCCAACCTACAAATGATAGAGTCACCTTTACATTTACCCCCATGAACTGGTCTCAATTTAAACACTAGCTTTTACTCGTCGTTTCAAACCATCATCTTACAAAAAAGTTATTGCTGTTGTGGAGCCACTCGAGCACTGACAGAAGCACTACAATGCGTTGGCGGCGGTCACTTTCCAGGGCCACTATTTGCAAGTCTCTGGAGCTGGCCAGTCTCTTAAAACTATCATTTCTCTCACAAGTATCAGAACGGTATCCTAGAGAAAATATGAAAACGGTTGGTAAAAAAACACGAGAAATCTTCGCTTTAAACCCATTGATCACATCATCGTGTCATCCTCCACTTCACTGTGTATCAGCTTGAAGGTTCCTAGGAAGTG
>NW_014577104.1:322056-325170 GCF_000485595.1 Priapulus caudatus | reverse complement strand
CTGGTAACTGCTTTGCCTAGTTACTAGTTCCTTATTCGAATAAGGGCCAGTTCCCAGTTCCCAGTTTTGTGTATGGCTAGGTGCCATCATCACTTTATATAGTAATATTTATAGTAATATCTAATTTATTCTGTAGAAATCAATTCCAAGTTTCAGCCATGGCTATGGCAGATTTGGTGGAGAAGTTTGGGGTGGCATTCGAACCATACACCATCAAGATGGTATCGGCCATTAGAAGTTCTAGCAGGAAAGAGCGTATCGACAAACTGAGAGCAGCAGGCTACAACACGATGTCCTTGAACACGGAAGACGTGATGATAGACCTTGTTTCAGACTCGGGAACAGCAGCAATGAGTAATCAGCAGTGGTCCTCCATGATGCTAGGTGACTTCAGTACACTTCCGTATATTCATTGCCATTGTCCTGACCCATAGAAATAATATACTAGTTTGTATATTTAGTATAGACTATATAGTATCTCTATATTTCTGTGGTGCTGACACGTTGTGTATGCACAGCGAAACTAACTATTTCGGCCTTACGGAATACTCATTTTAGTGGGTCAGTGAAGTTAGCTCTATTATTATTATATATATATATATATATATAGTAACTGATTGTTTACTATATATGAATGATTATGAGTATGGCTTTGAAATACTCGTAATGCGTTTGTGTAGTGAAAGCATTGGAAAACATTTATAACAGTAAAATAACATTAGAATTCTACCATTCTTGTCGACCGACTCTTTCTGTCTGTGTATCGCGATACGTATTGTATCCATTCTATTGTATCATTACACTTCTTCTTCTAACCCTAACCTCACATGATAATAACATAATATCATAATATATAATACATATCATATAGCATATATAATTATATATCTGATATATGCTGTAAATGTGAATTGTTACAGCAGTAGTAATGATTGTATACTCTTGCTTATATCTACTGAAAATAATACAACATGCAATGTGATTACGCCATTGTATTTGTAATGATATATGTATATAGAGTATACAAAGTGCGGGAGCGGCTAGTTCTGCATTAATTTGTGTGAAAGCAAGTTGATATACAGTGACACAACACTCAACAGTGGAAGTGTAATTGAGGGGTAGTAAATTGTATTTGTGAATGTGCGTTCAGAATCATATTATTATTTTCAGTTTTTACTGACTCTGTCCCAAGTACCTGAGGCTGTGCATACACACACCATGGCCACCTACTGGGCTATACCTACTGGTAGTACAGTAATAAAGATACAGCTGTGTAACTTTAATGACTTCGCTATATTAACATGTTATCATGGATATACGTTGAGCGCGAGCGTAGTGGTGGTAGGGGGTGGGGGGGGCTCTAATAGCAAAAGCAGTTCAGTCGTTTGTTAACAGTCAACAAATCCATGTTTAACCCTCCTCTTGAGGGTCAAAAGGTTATCAGACACTTACTCTGCACGTCAGCGGAAAGTAGATTTCATGGTCCTTTCAATAAAATGATAAAAACGGTAAGTCAGCACTGAAACAAAAAAGTTTTGCACTCGGTCCGTTAGACCATGTCCTCAGAAAATGTCTGATATCTGACCTTTCCCCCATTGCCCTTTGACCTAGCTGTGACATCCAATTTCGCGCTGGTGATGGGTTTCCTCCCTATCACACCATACATCGAATATTAAGAGCATAGGTCATGCCGTTGAGATTTGTGCCGCAATTCCGTATTTCCTCCTATACCTAAGTTAAGGGGGAAATATTCCACCTCCATTGACACAAATCTTGACCTTTGAACCTTGAACCCCAAATTCGACATCCAGAGTCCTTTTCGCGATCCCCTCCCGACGTCCCAAATATCAAGACCGTACGTCGAGCGGTTAAGATTTGTGCCAAACTGTTGACGGACGGACGGACGGACAATCATGCGATTCTACAAGCTGCATCTGACTTCGTCAGCTGAGCTAAAAAGGCATGCCTTAAGCCTAGGACACACTAGCGATTCTGTACGCTGCCCGGCAGTGTATATGTTCGCTCACGATTTTAGAACGCCGTACGAGTTGCGCGTACAGCTGGACACACTGTCCGGTGTCAAACCACTCTAACGGCTTTCCTAGCTTTCGTTGCTACACTTGATTAGCTGCTAAAAACAATCGCGTTCGAACACGATTGTTCACTGTTGGGCACGCTAGTGCAAGCGCATGCAAACGCATGCGCTGTACGCAAGCGATGAAAAACCGGGCGGAAATATTCAACATGTTGAATGCGAGCGATCAGCCGGGCGTATGGGATCGCGTGCGAAATACGCTGCCGTGAGACCGGACACACCGCGCGGACCCGGCACCGTATTTATCGATCGCAAGCGGCCAGCGTAGAAAATCGCACAGTGTGTCCTAGGCTTAAGGCTAAGTCTAAGATAATAGCAGACAGAAATTAGCATAGCTAGTATTCGGATAGTACCGATTGATATTTGATGTTGGCAATGTTGCTATTCATCCTGCCCTTACCTTCTTAACGCCGGTACCTATGTCTAACGGACCTTCTGTAGCAATTGAAGCAGACTATCCGTACTGAGTACACTTCGCCCTGAGACCAGAATATAAAGACACCGATGGCGATAGTAGACTGGTACCCGTTCGCCACCTTCACTCCGGCATATATCCTTCGCTACACTGACGTTAGTGTAGCGTAGGGACCCTAGTGTAGCGTATGGAACTGTCGACCGGGTACCAGTCTATGGCGATAGCAGTAAGAGCTATTATTAGAGAGCTGTTATTAGCGCTTGATAACTTTTTTTGCAAAAGGATTGAATTATTTTGACAATGTGGCTCCATCTCTCGGTGCAATATTTACGCAGTTATCTGTGGTTATCATAGGCTACAACTGAAGACCCTATAGAAATGTACCTATGAATATGTTCCTTCTGTCTCGCGCGCGCTCTCTCTCTCTTTTGCTCGTTCTTTCGTACTCTCTCTGAGTCTATCTGTCTCTCTCGATTTCTTTCCCCATGTGTGTGTGTGTGTGTGTGTGTGTGTGTGTGTGTGTGTGTGTGTGTGTGTGTGTGTGTGTGTGTGTGTGTGCGTGTGTGTGTGTGCCTGCGTATTTAGGTGTGGTTAAGTGCGTGTG